>NW_010117629.1:0-17961 GCF_000699245.1 Pterocles gutturalis
GCCGCGGTCCCCAGCCCCGGGTTTTGTAGCTGCGAGAAGCATCTGTAGCGGGGATTAGTTTATGAAATGTTTGTGCTGTAGTCATCTCAGGAGAGGATTTACTCGTGTAGCTTATTCCATTACTGAAAATTATGAGAGTTTAAATTGGTTAAATCCTGACACGGATTTTTTTTTTTTTTTCCCTAATCTCTGTTATTCCATAGGAAGCATGTTAATGAGTTAAAGGCAGTTAATAAAATGCGGCAAGCCAATATTTTTGGTAGCAGTTGCTCTCAAAGGAAATAGAGACATTTAATGTTTTCAACCTTTATGCATACTGATTTTTTTGCCTTCCTTTGTTCCTTACAGTTGAGTAAATTCCTGAAAAATATATATGGCTTAACAGCATTTGTGGCGTTGAATTGATTTCTTGCGCTGATAACATTTTAGCTACAGCTTAGATTGCGGTTTTAGCCTGTGTTTCAGCTGTAGGAGGTAATGAATTTTTTAATTGTGGACTCCAGGTTCGTGGTTTGGCTTTTTTTTTTTCCTGCAGGCTCTTACCAAAGTGTTTTTGAGCTGGCTCCCTAATGCTAAATGCTTTAATTCTTTGTGTTTGCTTTAGGATTTGGAAGAGCTTCGTTTGGACGAAATAAAATCTTCTGTTTTTTAAACAAAAGCAGCGGTGGCTGTGATTTCTTTTTGTGTTCCTAGCGAGCATCTCTTGCAAAGCCCCACAAATGAATATGCACGGACGCTGAGCGCTGTCATACAGTGTAATATATGACACGTGATAATACCTATTGACTCCGGGTGCCACAGATATCTCTGGTTTCACCTCTGCATGGAGAGAGAGTTCAGAGATAAACTCCAGTGCGGCAGAATGTGTTCCTGGGGACGCACGGTGCCGTCGGCTCCACCTCGTCCTGCTGCCGGCCGCTGCCTCCTGCTCTGGGCACGCGCGCGTCTGATGGGGTCCGACGTGATGATTTACGATGTAATGCTCTTGTCCTGCAGATAAGCCTCAAGTGAGGGTTTCGCAAAACTACCCGGTGCAAGGCCTGACGAGGGAAGGGGAGCCGCTGGAGCTGACGTGCGCAGCTTTCGGAAAGCCACAGTAAGTTGGGCGCTGCCCGAGGAGGGACCGCGGTGGCCGGCGGGGATGGATGGGGTCGTGCCGAGAAGCCCGCGGCCGTCGGTGGCCCCTGTGGCTATTGCAGACACTCAGTTGGCCATTCTCTGCTGGGAAGATGATGTAGCCGTGTGAAAATGAGAGATGCTTTCTGCATCAGCCACACAGTTAAGACACCTGTTGGGATTTGCATTTATTCCCATGTAGCGAGTGGCTGAGGGATTTGCACGCCAAGAGCTCCCAGGACAGCTCTGTGCAGGTGCCGAGGGGACGGGCGGTGGCGTGGGTGCTCCACACCCCTACACCTCTTCCCCAGGGAATGGCTTGGGTGGCAGCGGTCGCGATGAACCTGCAAAATCGGGGCCAGGGCTCTGCATGCCGGATCCTCACGAGGTGCCGGTACGCAGCAGTAAGGCTGGCACCAAAGCGGTGAGCACGTGTGAAAGTGGCGTGGATCCCTCAGGTAAGGCAGCCTGTCCTTCTGCTCGTGTTGACGATGTGATGGCTTTCCTCCCTTCTTGGTGCCTCATGTGGGTTTTATGAAACGCAGGTTTTATTCTTTCTCCTCCTCTTGCCATGCCCTTGAGGCTTTCTTATATAGTTCAAGAGGTTTATGCATCAGGAAAGTCCTGGCAAGGGAGGGTAGATTTTCTTCCACACTTTCATTGTTGTTCAGATTTAAGTTTTGTCAACTTTTTCTTTGTCGTTTGTTTTGGTTTGGTTTTTTGTTTTGTTTTTTAATACTTTTCCACTTGGATTTATGGCTGTCAAGTATTTACTATCCTTTTTTTGTTTTCATCATGTTCATAAGATTTCTGCAAACATCCCTGAAATCTCTCAGCACCTCCTTGGTAGCGTGCCCAGAGCTGCGGAGCTCCTGCAGGTGCCGCGGCGGAGCTGGAAGCCGCTTGGTTACTGGTTCTCCGCTGCGGGCAGGGAGAGGGCTGGGGTGCTGCCGTCCCCCACGGGAGCATTCCTTCTCTCCCAGGTTATTTTCTTGATTCCTGTTTCCCAGTTTCTTTGTTCGGCACGAGGCTGGTTCCTTCCCCGTGCGTTACAGACTGGCACGTCCCCCCCAGTCTGTTCCCTGCTCAGGGTCTGCCCCAGCCCCTTGGCATTCCTCCTCCCTGGGACAGCTGGGAATTTAATGGATAGGCTGCTTTATTTTTTTTTTTTTTTCTTCCAGGCTATGAATAAGACATACACATGTTAAATAGAAAGACACATCTCCACGGCGGCACGCCACTTAACCTTGCGGTGATGCCCGTAATTGTGCTGGGAATGCGCTTCTGTGGGTCACTTCCCCTGGGTCTCTCCAAGCATAGGAAAATAACGGGCTGCGTTGAGCTCAATGTTTTTAAGACAAATAGATTCATAAAATCCTTTACCGAGGTTTAAGATGAACCGGGATGTTTCTCCAGTTAAACAAAATGTTTTTCTCTGCAAAATTTGGCAATTTAAACCCTGGGGGAGGGAAGCTCAGAGAAAACCCAGAGAGGAGAGATTTCTGGTTTGCTGTTAACACGGCTATTCTGTATTAAACCCAAAAGGCCCCCTCCCAAGCCCCACAGCACTGGCTTCTAACAAACCCCCCTAACGGCATCAGGTTCGGGTTCCGTTAGCAGCGGGTGCGGGGGGAGGCTGGCGGCGGGGCTGGGGGAGAGGAGGAAGGCGTTCCTCTCCCTGGGCAGCTGAAACGTTCTCGGTGACCCAGCCACCACGGAGGGTACTAGGTCCATCGCATCACCTTGTTGTAAGGGTTCAGACTCGACAAAACTCTGCCCCACGCTGTCCAGATCCGCACTCAGAGCACCCTGGGGATGCACGCTTGGTCCATAGGCTCAGAGCTCTCAGGCTGGCCGAATTTATTAATTAATGATTAATTAACCACTAATGACCTTTCTTCCTGCTTGCAGTAGTGTTCTCAGAAAATTTAAGGTGTGGATACAGTTTCCTGTTGGGTTAAAATAAATTTAAATTGAGGAAGCCCGACAGCGTCTGGGCTTGAGTAGCACCAAAAAAAAAAAAAAGTATGTGTTATTTCTTTACAGTTTTTCTTGGTTTGGGCTTTCTGTCTGTGGATGAACTATTGAAGATGCCATCTTGACCATAGGAAAATAGTAATGTGATTGTTTCTTTTTCTCCCTCCTCTGTAGGCCTACGGACATGAGGTGGTTAAGAGTAGATGATGAGATGCCTCAACACGTTGTAGTGTCTGGTTCAAACCTTCTCATTAGTAACCTAAACAAAACAGATAATGGTACATACCGCTGTGAGGCTTCAAACGCGGTGGGGAAATCACATGCGGATTACATGCTGTTTGTATACGGTACGTGAGAAAAACCACCGTTCTTCTAGACTCATTTACACCTAATTGCGACATACCGCGCTCTGAACGCTGTCACGCGACTTTTGCTTAATGCAAGATTTACAGATAGCTCCTGACACGTCTGCCGGGCTGGGGCAGGGGATGGATAAACCCTTCCTGTTGCTTTTTCAAGTCCCGGGGTCGGTCAGCATCCGGCCAGCTCCGTCCTCCGGAGCTGAGCCCGTGGGCTGGCCGTGGCGCGGGGAGAACCGCGGAGTTCTCTGTCCTGACGGGTCTCCTAGGGCTTCTCCAGTAATGCCTCTTCCTTCCTGTAATACCTTCTCCCGTGTCTTCAGCAACGGTCCAGGGGGGTTTTCCAAGTCGTTCATTAGCAATTAAGTTACCGAAGGATCGGCCAGCATGCCCAGTAATTACAGACCAGTAAATAAATGGGAGGAATGAGGTGTCTTAAGCCGATCTGTGGCTGCTGAGCAGACGCTAAAACGTGCCTCAGCATCTTTTGAAAGCGCTGTTAAGTACCTCCTTTAATTCTGCAGCTCCCCGGCATTATTGTGCCATGGCTGTAAACCTCCTGCTCCCGTCTCGAGGCGCTGCACGTAATAAAGATTCAGCAGGCACCTGAGGAGCAATCCCCCCGTTTAATTGTGAGCCGTTCCCTTGGGCTGCACGTTTAAACTTTATCTCTTAGGAGGGGTTATTGTGTGGCTGGGCTGAGCTCGCGGCGGGTGCTGCCTGCTACTCGGACGGGCCAGGAGCTTGCTTTGGTTTGAAGTTCTTTCCATGCAACAGCCGCTTGAAGCTCCGCAGTCCAAGTCCTCCTGTTCTTACTCCGATCCAGAGAGCTAGCTGATGTCCCTATCCAAGTGCCACTTGCTTTAAGCCCAGTCTCAGAACCCTGCCCAGAGATTGAAGGGGATACCAAAAGCATAGCCTGGAGCTGAGTTTGCACAAACCTCCCACATCATTTTCCAGTGCCTGTAGCTCCAGAAGACCCCAGTGATGTCAGATACGCATTTACAGTTGTAATGCTCATGATATAAAAAAAATACCTTGTCTACACTGGTGTTTGAAGAAACAGCTATTGGAGAAGCAATAAAGAAGTTGAAACAGGAGGCAGGCGGTTCCCCAGGAGATTAAAACTATGGGAAGCTGCTCTCAGAAAGAGGTTGGGGGCGAGGTGGTGTCATTCCTCCTGTAGTTTTATGTTCCTGTTTTGGCCCCGGTGAGTTCTAGCTCAGCCATCACCGATGTTAGGGACTGGGGATTTACAGCTCAGAGTGACTCTGGCGCTTGTTAATTATTCTGCATTTTGGATGTGGGTGAGAACGAGACCACCCAGGAGTGGTGCTCCCCCTCGGGATCACATCCACAGGCGGAGACTCGGGCGGTGTTATTTTAAGGGAGATGTGGGTTCCAGTTACAGGGGATGTGAACCTGGGGACGACAGGCAGCTGGGAGATGTTTTGGCTGTATAGGGGAGGGCTTTTCGGGGTTCTGGTTTAACATCCCATCACGTCCAGTTTCTGCACGTTTGGGAATGTTCCGCTAGGATCCAGCACTCTGCACAGCCTAAGGAATCCTTTGAACCCTGGAGAAATCCAGAGGTGCTGGTGCGGGGGAGGCGGTTGGTCTGTGGCCATCATCGAAGCCTCCTGGCGCAGAGCTTTGCTCCGGTTGTCACCAAAGGAAGGTGCCGTGGTCCGGCACACGTCCCCGAGACACAGGGGTGATGCAGTCCCAGTCCCAGAGGGACACATCTGCAATTAAACATTTTTTACCTGCAAACAGCATCCAGCAGCCAGGGCTTGCACAAGAACCGCTGCTGAGCTGTGCTTACACGCTGCAGCGCACGTGCTGTCGGGGTGTCTCATCACGCTGTCACGGACCGAAAACACTGTTATTTTTAACATTTGTTTCACACTTTTCCTCCCCGTGGGAGCGGGCAGGCACGTTTGCTAGGAGTTTCTGGTGCAATTAGCACGCAGTCGGGCTTTTTGGCTTTTCTCGGCTGCATCGCATCGTCCCCGTGCAGTCGGGTGGGAGGCTGGGGGCTTTGCCCCCGGTTCTGCTGGGCATCAGCTGCTCCAGGTTCTGCTGCATCACGGGTGAGCCAAGTGCCCTGTCGTAAGCGTAGGGCGTGGGGTGCTTTGGAGGGAGGGGAAGGACAACAACTGCTCATATATAACCATAAATAAGCACTCCAGAGCCAAGCAAACTCCGTTTCCTAACTTTCGGGAAGTTGTATGGAATATCATAAAGGTGCAGCATATAATTAAAGTTCAGCTGTATTAATTAGGGAATCTGAGAGAGCTCGCTGGGAGATAAAAGGGGGTAGCAGATGCGGCGGTGATGAGAAGTTGACATGCTATAGAAGAAACCGAAAATCAAAAGCCCATGAAATGTTTCATGCTCTATTATTGCCAAATGAATCCCTAGTTCAAAGTCTCCCCGACTACTTAGCGCATTCAGTTTGATCATCTGGGCATTGATACGGTTTTTTTTCTTTTACGTCTTCCCATATCTACCTTCTCCTGCCCAGTAATTTTGATGGGGACGTGTCCCTGTATGAAGCACCAACAGCATTTGAGTCTCAGCAGGTCGAGTACCCCGGAGAAAGGGTTATCGGTCCCAAAGAGAAACATCCCCCTGTCCGGGCTTCTCCCTAACAATGCCCTAATAGCAGAAACAAGAGCGTTCAACCGAAATTGTCAGGAAAATACTGACTTTTTTTTTATTAAAAGATCTTGGTGAAGTTCTTCATACCTCGAAGCTGATATTTAGGAGTGATGTTCTCATGGCTTTGTATTGATGACTGTCTGAAGCAGTTCTAGCACCCTGCTGCCGGGTGTTCCTAGAGCAGGAGTAGGGAAGGGAATGGCCCTGGGAGGACAGGGACACGGACCCGAGTGCTGCTGGTATTCAGCCCGTTTGGTACAGCGGGGCCCCTCACACAAGCCTCCCGCCTGGATTTTCCCGTGTCTGTGTAGAAAACCTCCAGAGCACCACCCTGTCTCCCTTTGTACATGCAAACTCTTCCCTTTGTTACGTGGAAAGCCTGCAGTTTATTTTTCTTATGCCTCTCCCATTCCATGTCTCTCTCTCTCATTGACTAATTTATGCTGGGTGTTTGTTTTGGTTTTTTTTTATTTTCTTTTAGCATTGCAGAAGGGAAGGAGGGGGGGTTTCGGGACCGGGTTCTCCAGCTGGAGGAGGGCCGTGCGGAGCTCCTGCGCTGCGGGTTGAGCTCGGGGCCGCGTCCAGCTGCGAGGGTCTGGCCCCGTCCCTAAAGCCAGCTGGGTGCTCCCTGCCTGGCTTTGGGGGACCAAAGGCATCCCACAGCCCTGCCGCTTCTTAGCGTCCTTGTTTTGCTCTGACCGCAATTGATCGCTGTTGTGTTCTGCTTGGTTTTTCTTAATTTGCTTTTTTTTGTTATTTTCCTTTTTATATTTTATCCAGATCCCCCCACAACTATCCCTCCTCCCACAACAACCACCACCACTACCACCACCATCCCTACCACCATCACAGGTACGGTACCTTCATAACCATTGGAAATGTCCTGAATGTTGATTGTCTGTTGTGTATATAAGCAGAGCATGAAGCCTGGGGAAAAACAGCCAACAAATCATTTGCATTTTTTATTTTTTTTTATTTTTTCTCAAATACTCCCACCGTACTGCGTGAGTCCTGGTCCGGCAGTTCGAGGAGTGGGATCGGGGGTGCCTCTGACCCGTGGGCACTGCCGTGGCAGGAAAAGCTGTTTATTTACTTACTGCTGGATAATTTTGGGGGCTTCAAATGCAGGATGCAAACAGCCTTAGAGCTCAGTTAATGCAGGCAGTTAGCTCAGCCTCAGCCCCATCACTGTGGATTTCTGAGCAATTTCTACTTGGAAGCAGAAAGTTGGGTCTGTAGGAGTTTAATTCGCCTGACGGGAGTCGAGATGCCTCTTCTCGTGCCTGGGTGTCTGGTCTCTCTGTGATAAGCCCTCCGCTCACTCTCCCAGAGGAGTGAGTTACGCAGTCGGACACCATCCGTAGGACCCTTTTTGAGGAGCTGGCTTTTAGCATTCTGAGTTTTTCCCTGTCTTGCAAGAATCAAAGCAACCAGCTGATCATGAGACCCTTCTCTTGTCCGCGCATCCATCCCGTCTCCTCACTACACCCAGCTCTCCCCACTCGTAAGGCAGGCCCTTCTGATTTATGTGTCATCATTTGCATTGCCGTTGTCCTGCTCTTCTCTATTTCACCTGCTGCTTTTGCTTGCCTTTTTGGTTTGGTTTGAGGTAGAGGCAAGGAGCCGAAGGTGGGAGCCGACCCTGAATAGGTAATGGCAGAAGGTTTGCTGTTGCTGTGAGCCATCCCCGTGGAAACGCCTTCACCTTTTCTTTTGCTTTGGTGACGCTGCTCAGCTGCTCTAACTGTCCTGCTCAGGGTGCTTTGTGGCTTCTTTCCTTCTGAGGTTTTTGCATCCAAATCAGACTCTGCTGGCATGGACGAGCAGCCGAAGCCTTTCTCCCAACGTGCCTTAACGCGCACCGTGCGCGCCGTCTGCCATCCGCCATCCTGTCGTCCAACCTTCCCATTCTCTGTCTTCCTCCTTCCAGGTGCTTATAATCCCTCCAAACGCCCGGCACCCAAGCCTGGATGCTTGAGACGCTGCCGTGATGCTTTCCCATTTCCCGACGCGGTCGCTTTGTGTCAGTTCAGTTTTTAATTTCTTGCCTTAACCAGCTTTCATTTCCAAGTAGGTTCAGCCTCTGTTAAGCTCTCCTTAGGAGCGGGTGCAGAGAGACTCGGTGTGAAGGAACGTACGTACAGTTTTCCTTTGTTTTACGGCGATTTGTTAATGCTTTCAGTGCTTTTTGGAAGGCTAAAAGGAAGAATTTGTCTTGATGCTTGATTGGCCCCATTATGTTGATGTCAGTGCCTGCAGGCGTTGATGACTGTCCCGTTCCCGGAGCTGGTTGTCACTCCGCCTGTCCCCGGACCGGCCGGCAGCTGGTCCTCGCCTGCCACCTCGGGCTCCCTTCTTTGTGCAGGAATGTGTGCGTTCTCCAGCCAGCGACCAGGCAGGAGGAAGCTGCAGAAACTTTCGCTCTGTAATGCTGAAGAGACTTTGTAGCTGGAAAAAATTAGGATAAATTACCATAATCTCCAGAATTACATAGCATAGGGGTGTTGGAACACTTTTTGCCAGGCAAATGGGGTGAAAACCACTCCTTAGGAGGAGAAGGGCTGGAAATCTCTCTTATTTTGCCTTTCCCCCCCCCTCCGTGTTCCTTGTGTAATACTGGCCTATTTCGTGTCCCTTAAAACTATTTCTGAAAACAATTGTCTTGTTTTAATTAAAAAAGGAAAAAAAAGGGGGGAAGAGCCCCATGCCCTGAAGCAGTTTGTCCAAAGCCGGTGTTGTAGGTCTGCTGTCATCTCTGGTAGCTGCCCCTAGGAGATGATGTTCTTGGAAGTTGTCCTTTGGAGGTAGTGGGGATAGCTCATTCTGGATTCGTTTTCCCATACTAAAACTATCCAAGAGAACAGTTTGCTGCTCCATGGGCATGGTAAATTGCTGCTTGTGTGCAGGTTCCGATGACGGGCATCGTTTTTCCTTGCTCACGTGCAGTGTTTCTGCTCTGAATGCATTCGGACGTGGCATGCCAATGCAGCGGAGTTTATCTGAGCGATGGCAGACCCCGCTCAGCAGATCCCAGCCCGGGCGGGAGAGGACAGCTGATGGATGGGCAGGCATGGATGGAGCATGGTCGCTGCTCCCGGTGTTTGCATCCGTGCCTGGAGCAAAGGGTCCCGTAATCGGCGCCTCCTGCTCAACCCCTCCAAATCCTGTGTCGCTGCTGCCGTAGGCTTGACCTGCTCAGGCAGGCTGAGCCACTGCAGTGGTTTGACGGCAGGGAGGATCTCTGAAAAGCCAGCCTGCTGCTTTTTTTCCAGGAGAAGGCAAAGCTGAGCAGTGGTGAAGTTTGTGAAACAGCATGACCTTTAAAGCTTTTCCTCTGTCGCTGTTGCTTGACTTCAGTGTAGGTGCCTGAAAAGATTTCCTGCGTGACAATTCGATCTTTTTTCATGCATCCTCTGAGTGCATTGATATTCTGACCATCCCTTGGTGCTTCAGCTGTTATCGCTGGTGAGCCCTTCTTTATCAGCCCAAATTGTCCTTGTGGCTTTGTTCATTAAGATGTACAATATGATACAGCACAGCAAACTGCATCATTTGAATTACCCCTAGAGCCGCTCCTTGAAATGCTGCTTTTGGAGAGCTGTTGTTTCCCGGGAGATAAAGGTTGGTAAGAATAGCCCAGCCCTCGTCTTCGGGCTGGGCGCAGAGCGGAGCGCTTCAGCCTGCCTTTGCGAGCGGCGTTCTGCTGCTCTTGCTCAGCACGTACCCCTCCGCGCCCCGGGATCTGCAGCACTATTTGTACACGCAAATCGGCGTTGATCACCCTTTCCCTGCAGATGGATCCCGCAGGTGATGGAAAAATAAAAAAAAAGAGGAGGGCAGGTGTGATTCGGAGGAAACAGGCTTTGCAAAGTCGAGATGAGTTTCTATCTCACTGCTTGTTTTCAGCACAGCTGGTGCCTGCAGGGGAAATGCAGTTTTAGGGGTAGAGCAACAAGAGCCTCTTCAAGGGGGCATGAAGTCAGCTGGCTTCTCACCATGTTCTGGTAAAAGATAGCAGTGTCTGCTCCTTGTCAAATGGGGTCCTGCATCATGCTGTTGGTCTAGTTGGATGATCAGGACCTGAACAAAATCTTTAAGGAAATGCATTGGTGGAAAACAGTTCACGCTGGAGAAAATTGAGTTAATTTGATGGTCTGGCTTGCTTGCTTCCTTTCTCCGTCAAATGTTCTCATCCCTCTTTCTCCAGGGGATTGCCTGAGAGGTGCAGAGCCTGCAGGTCATGAGAGCTGGGCAGAGAACGATCACTTCACTGTTGAGGAGGATTTTTTTTATTCCAGAATTTGGTATTACTCCTGGTTTTGAATGGAAACCAAAGTTTTAGAACTTGGCTCCAACAACCAAGTCAGGAGCCCCACGGTGCCCTGCCCAGCTGTGCCCTGGAGCCAGCAGCTTTGTGCCAGCCCATCTTCAAGGTCTTCCCAGAACTGGCAGATTGGGAAGTGGAGGGCCACCCCCAAAGCCAGGGAGTCTGGAGACCAGTTCCAAAGACTTCCCTTGAGGTATTTAAAAGACATGTAGATGTGGCAATTAGGGATATGGTTCATTCATTGGTGGACTTGGCAGTGTTGGGTTAATGGTTGGACTCAATGATCTTAAAGGTCTTTTCTAACCTAAAATGATTCTATGATTCTGTGATCCTATGAGGTGTCTTGGCAAAGGTTTCGGAGGAGACCCGGGGGTGCGGCGTGCACATGCAGGTTCCCGGTGTTCCCAGCCTCGCGTTGCAGGGTGCTGACTCTGCAGGTCCCTGCTGCCCATCTTGCAGCGGTATTAGCGGCGAGCTGGCAGATTGCACTTTTAATGCCATTTTATACCGTATTTTAAACCCTGCTGATCCTTAGAGTGTGCGGTAGCAGGTGTGCTTGTGTTCGGGGGGCTGAGACTTTGCAGGCAGTGGGTTTTGCTTAAGAATTTTTGCATCTGAGCTGCCTAAGAAATACCAGTGAGCGGCCACCTGAGGCCATGTTGTAGCAGGTTTGCATGGGGTTTATTCCAACAGCAATCCGAAAAGGTGGTGGGTGGGAAGAGTGCAATAGGAGTCACTCTCCAAATGACTCAGCTCACCCTGCGGTGGGTCTGTGGGAGGCGCCGAGGCAGCGTGGGTGTTGCTGCAGCCCGTAGGCACCGTTGCATCTGCTGGGGTGGGGCTGCTGGGGGGTGTTCCCGCTGGTGCTCGCGCAGAGACACAGCCGATCCCAACACGGGAGGTGATGCTCGGTGCTCGGCTCCATCCCGAGCGTCTCCACGTGCCCACCACAGACAGGGAGAGGGGCAGCGCAGGGCGGGGGCCAGCAAGCTCGCAGCCTGTCTGGGTGCTTGGTGTCACCGTGCAGGGACGCAGCCCAGGGATTTGTTCCCCTCAATTATTTATTATTTAACTTTTGCTTTTCTCTGAAGCTCCTGCATGTCCCTGGGAAAATGTCAAGTTAATTTAAAGATGATGCTGCAGTCTTCTGACATTTTCATCCAGGATGTGACTGCATTAAAGGGAATAAAGGAAGAGAGAGTAGCTGACAGGGCTGGTACAGAAAATAAAGTAGAATAAAATGTGAGCTTTTAGTACCATGTCCAGTCTGTAGCAGACACGGTGCTGTCACACTTTGCCTTACCGGGGGTGATGCAGCTGCAGAGAAGCCATGGGCAGGTATGGTGCTCACATAGTTGGGATTGAAATAAAAGCAAAATCCCTGCAGATCTTCATGGAAAAACATGAAAAGGCGTAGCCAGAGCCGCAGCAGCAATTGTGGAATATTTTTGTTCTTGTCACACACAACTTCCATACGGATTGTGATTATTTTTGTGAAACATCTGGTCCGCAAATCAAACTGTCTCTGGGGTGCATCGCAACATGCCGGCACACAAAAGCTTTCAGCGCAGGCTGGAATCGCTTTGCAGAGGATCATCACAGAGGACCGTAATGCAAAGTGCATTTCATTTCCATCCATCCTTCCTAGGAGCGTTTGGCGAGGGAGAGGATTGCTGGGCTCTTGCACCTGGGGGTTTTTCCAAGCTCCTTTGCCCCTCGGATCGCTCTCCAGAAATGTTGCTGGAATGTGACATCTCTGATGATGTCCCCCGGGTGTTTGCTCAGTGGGAAGGATGAGGATTTTTGTAGGGCTTTTTGCTAGCCGTAAGAGCTTGGAAGAAAGCAGAAATCCTCTTTGTAATACGCCACGCTGGTCCCTAAGGCTGCTCCGAGAACAGCGACGGGAGGGACCTGGTGCTCGCCCCACTTGGGGGATGTGGAGTGGTCTGGAAAATGGGGAAGAGTGAGAGCTCCCCAGGTCCCTGATCAGATTGGCTTTTGTTTCCACTTCAGAAAGCCATTTAAAAAGCAATATATTGAATGGATAGCTATACTTATTAATACCTCTGTTTTTTTTTTAAAGAAAGGTGTGTGTTGCCATTATTTTGATGATGTGCTGTTGTAATTCCCTTTACAATAGCCGTGCGTTTGTGAGCTCCAGCACATCATCAGCTTCTCTGAGTCCGCAGCACTGCAGCTCCAGCACTCAAGTTGGTGGATTTAATTTTGCTGCTGGGGTTTTAACATTCCTCCACCGTGCTCGTTCTGTTTGAGCCTGTGGACTGATGACAGACGAGTTTAAAGGGCCCAGTCTGCCACACTCTGCGAGCAGCTTGAAGTTGGAGAGAATCCATTTGAAAAAATGAGGAGGCACAGCGATGGGGCTCGTAACTCAGCTGAATGTTGCCCAGATGCCTTCCTGCTGTAACTCTGTAAATATGTGTATATGTGAGTGTGTGTGCGCTTGTACAGCTCCCCATTGAAGGGGTGAGTGCCTACAGCTTGGGTGTCCTTGGAGTTTCCTTCGCTGGCACATGACACCCTCTGTATCGCAGGACGATGCGCGTTAGTGCCTTCATTCGAGGGCTGGCTACGCTCATCTCTGTTCTTACAACCAGTGCTGCAAAAAAATCACGATGCAGTGAAATGTGCAGCTCTATAGAGGCCATATAGCACGTTTAGGTTGTCTTGCTGGCTGCAGTGAGGAAGGGAAGCCTTTACCCTTACCCAGGATGGAAAACACCACGTTGTTCATGTGGTTTTTATGTCCTGTGCTTTGTCATGTTGTGGAGGGCTTTTTGGGGTGACAGAGTCTTTCCTTGCCTTTGTGCAACCTCACTTAGGTCAGGAACACATCCAGGAGTTTCTTGTGGGTCTGTGTTTGAGAGGAGAGATTTTCCTTCTAGGACAGGGGGCAGAAGCCCAGTGTCTGGGGTGCTGCGTGTCTGCTCGGGCGTATAAACACGGCTGTCCTTGGCAGCGAGGCAGAAGTCAACAGCAAGCCCCCGGAATGAGAAAAGCACGTTCAAAGTTAGCCAGCTCCTCTTCAAATTCTGGGTTGTCGTAGCAGGAGCACTGCAGGGCTGGGGCTGCGCTGGGCAGAGCAGTGGAGTTCGCTGCAGGCGCAGTTTGATGTGTGTTTGTTAACTTCATACCAAAGCAACGGTGACAATTTTTCTCTCCTTTGCCATGGAAGTGCTGTAGTGGTGTGCCTGTGTCGGGGGTGTCCTTTGCTTTTCTTTAACGGGAGATTATTCCTCTTTGGAGCACTGTGTGTGTGCAATCCTGCCTCTCAAAGACGACGGGGATTGAAACGGACCTCCAGAAAACTCATGCTAAACTTTAACCGGTCTGTGTTTCCTACTGCAACCATCCAAACCATTTGCTAATCATAACTTTGTCATTCCAGCTGCAGCCAACATGTTGTTTGACTTGGATATTTGTTCGCACTTACAACCGCTTGAGAACTTTATTTTTTTGTAACCTGTCGGTCTCTGTCCCCAGCCGGGGAAGCGAGATGCACTGTCCAGTTTGCACTGTTTCTTGACTAATATCTCTTCCAGCACGTGAATACCAGTTTGCTTTCAGCAGATTCTCTATTTAGTATCAAAGCTGACGTAACTTTTTTTATTTCAGGAAGACAGTAAATTGAGACTTATTTAGAGATGCCCAGATGCTATCTCAGGAATTAATACTCAGTTTTCCAACCCTTTCTAAACAATGGCTTTCCCCCACCTTCACCACCATTTTCCCCTTCACCCTTCGCTTGGTTAAAACGAGGCATCGCTTGGGGACTGCTGCCCGAAAGCCGAGCCCAGCCCCGCGCTCGCTCTGCTGCTGGCTTTGGAAGGCGTCCCTTGCTGCCTCCCAGGGCTCCCGGCAGCAGAACGAGCGCCAGCGGGTGGAAGCGTGCGTTAGATTGGATTGCCAAGATGAGAACGGTGTGTGTTGGCAGTGGAAACAGGCTTCTGACGGCTTGATAATCTGTTATGCAAATCTTGGTGCCGCTTGTTAAATTGTGCAGGGTTTATTTGTTTTGCTTTCGTAATTAAAGCATGTAGACCTTGTATCTGTAAGTATTGTGTTCTCCTTGTATGACTCTTGTCTTCACTGGGGCTGCAGAAATTCACACCTGGGCTGTCCTCAGCTTAATTGCCAAGGAATGAACGGGGTCCTCCCTTTTCCCCTGCTGCAAGTGCAGGAGAAACACCCGTCCTGGCATCCCGGACAGCACGTTAACGAGGGGAAACGCCAATGTCAATTGTCTGGTGTTGCCGCAAAACTCAAGCTCCTCCAGGCTGCTCTGCAGAAATGCGCGGTAGAGCGCTTCTCTGTGCTTACTCATACAATTTTATTCATTCAAACATTGCCTGCATCCAACCGAGTAGCATTGTGCAAAACCTAGGCTTTGCAGAATTCCAGTTGGGTTGTGAGGAGCCCAGCCCCCCAAAGCAAGCAGCCAGCATCCCAGGGGACATAAACCAGCTGAAAAGTGAGTTTCAATCATAAGCCAGCAATTTGGATAATGGGAATAAATACAATTTAGACGTGTTGGTGTAGAGGAAATAACAGAGGACACTGTCAGAAAAAGCCTGCAGATTGGGTCAGTCTTTAAAATTGCTGGTTCCAACCACCTGGGAAGAGATGGAGCATCCCTCCGTTGGCAAGGCAGCAACCCCCAAGAAGTTTCCCATGGCGTGTAATCCATATGGAGTACAGTCAGCTTCAGAATCACGGCCAAAAAACTCTATTTTACCAGTAACTTAACCAGTTCACTGCTGCGCGCAGGTAATTTCTACCTGCTTTTGCCCATTCTGGAGCAATGCTTTAGAGGCTGTAGAAATTGCGCATCCTGCAGGCGCGTGGCTCAGCGTAGCCGAGGACGAAGGGCAGTCACACCTTCAGTACTGGATATCTAGGAGTCTCCTCATTTTCAGCATTTGCTTGCCATGTCTGAAACACTGCGGGTTCAGCGGCTGTGCTGACCTGCTCAAAAGTTCCCTGCGTCGGACAAAGGAGGAGAAGAGGTGTGGGCGGATCCGGCCCCGGTCACAAGCGCTTTGATGAAGGCAATGTTTGAATGTGTAAAAGTTGTTTATCCAAAGTGTTGGCTCGTTGTCCTGGTCTTGAGCTTCTGTTTTGGTCCGTACCAACGAGAGCGTTGGTGTCGGTGTTCTCCCTTGTCTCCTGTTCCCCTGACTTTGCAACCACCGGTAATTGTTCTGGCAAGGTCCTGGAAAAAAGCGAAAAATTTACTGTTTTCCTCAGGCTCATAGCTTTTGAACTGGAGGCATGTCTTCTAAACAGTGCAACTCACTTCAAATGCTTTTTGCCTTTCATTTTATTATTGCTTGTCACGCAATGTTCTTTGAAAGCTTGCTCATATATTATCTGTTCCATTTTTTCCATTTTCCCTTTTTTTGCATGCTGTTCCTCCTGTTTCTTCCCTTCCTCCAATCCTCTGTTCCCGTGTGTAGACACAACGGCGACGACAGAACCGGCAGTTCACGGTTGGTATCACATTCCTGTTTCTCTTATTTCTCAGCGCTGCTGAGTGGCAAGACAAGCCTGGGAAGGGGAAGCCAAAGAGGGAAATGTAGTCTTCAAGGGAAAACCACGCTTCAGGTGGACTGATCTCATAAATATAGCTTTTAAGGCTGGAAAGTCTGGCTGGGCTTGTCATTTCTTTTGTGAGCCCCGCAGCCGGCAAGCACCGATCCCCAGCGATGCTCCACTCGATTGGATTCCTGGGGTCATCACTTCACACATGGAAAATAAATCTGGCTTTGGAAAATAGGAAGTCAAATTTCATTTTTTAGAAGGTGCCTGAAATCTTGAGTGTTTCTCTTTGGTTTGGAGTTTATAGGACAGGGCGCCCGGCACAGGGCAGCATTGGGTGTTCCGGGGATGCTCCGTGCCTCAGAGGACAGGAGTGAAGTTTGCATTATTATGCTGCAGAAGGAGATTTGGAAAAAAACTAGCAACACTTTCCTATCAGCATAGCAGTCTAGCAAACTAACCCTTCTCGTCTGCTGGGGGCAGCCTAGCTAACAGCTTGACAGCTCCCTTCACTCTCCCCGTTGTTGGAGCGCGCCGGAGCAGTCCCTTCAGACTGGAAGTTGAGCATCCCGATTTTTGGCACGAGCTCGCTTTTCAGCTACAGCACCAAAACCTCTGACAGTTTTAATTACGGCTAATCCATATTTGAGTTTGCTAGTTCCATTTCTTTTAACTCCCATGGATCAACTGCTGCTTTTATTGGCAGCAATCTGTCATGCAGAACAACCTCCCTTCCCGCCCGCTCCCAGCCAGGCGCATCTTGGGCGATGGTAGAGGCAGGAGCCAGGAAAGTCACGGTTAATTAGCGATGCCCCACGTCAAGTGGGAGGGACAGGCAGCTCTTGTCCCAAATAACTTACCCGCTTGGATACATTTTCCCACTTGACGTAAAAATGGGAAGCCTTCGGGCACGCTTCTGGTTCCTATCCATGGCTCTGGAAGGAAGCCAGGCTCCGTCCCCACCGGAGGACGGCTGAAAGGACAAGTGACCCCAATCCACAGACTTTCCTGCCTTAAAACCAGCCAGTCGGCGTCCCCTGCGCTCGCCCTCGGGGGGTGCTTTTCCCGTGAAGACTTTGGGGTTTCTTTCCAAGCTTGTGTTGCTGGAGTTTGTATGGAGTACACCAGGTGTTGCTGTATGTTGGCCATTTGTTCTTACCGATGTCCGATGGGAGTGAGCATGTCTGTGAATGACTAGAAATGCATGGGCATGAACTACAGCCAAATGGATTTTCTCCAAAAACGAGTTTAAATGAATTGGGGAAGAAAAAAATAAAACAAAGAAAAAAAATAAAAAAGAAAAATATTGGTAGCAAAGAAAAACAAAACATAAGGCTAGTGTGGAACCAGCACAATGCTTCAATCTGGGAAAGGATTTTTGAGTCATTTAATTTTTTGGAGTGTATCCTAGAGGACTTGGGGGGAGAGGAGGCCTGTATGTGTGTGCATGTCCAAGCGGTAGCACAGCCCCTGCCATTCCTGTTCCCTTCTGGAATGGAGTTGACGGCAGCGATGCATGAGTGACTTAAAAAAGCACGAACGTTGTTAACCCTTTTGTTGAAAAATGAGAGCTTAACTGTAAATTTTCTGATGCACTTTCTCCTTTCTCTGCACTGTTCATTGCCAGAACTCCAATAACAGCATGGCCATGGCCGGCAGGAGGGCTTGTGCCGCGGCTGCACCGCACTAAACCGGGCTTACCCCGCTTAAGCCCTCCTTCCCTTTCATTTTGCCCTCCGCGGGCTCAGGGTGTCGGCGGGGCTGACATCGCCCCGCAACCGGGGCGGACCTTGGCGGAGCCAGGAGAGTAACATCCCTGGGAGCCTGCCACCACCGAAGCTGGAAAGAAAGCCCTTTTCCTGCCCTGCCCCTTCTTCTTCCCAAATTTTCCCCCTGCCCTGCTGCAAGCCAAGAGCGTAACCAGCTCCCGAGCGATTTTGCAAGCCGGCAGGCGCTGCC
>NW_010117630.1:0-23382 GCF_000699245.1 Pterocles gutturalis
CACGTGAACTGCTTCATCAGCAGATTGCCAGTGTACAGCAGTGTCATCTCCAAAAAGAGGGCAGCAACAAGCAGCTGCAGCTGGTAACCTTTTTCACTTGCACAATTACCTCTGGAAGATATTCATCGACTGCTTCAGATTGCCGGTGCATGGCAGTGTCATCTCCAAAAAGGGCAGCAACAAGCAGCTGCAGCTGGTAACCTTTTTCACTTGCACAATTACCTCTGGAAGATATTCATCGACTGCTTTGCTCCCTGTGAGCACCCACTGGAAACAGAACAAAGATGAAATGGAGTTTTTGAGGAACCTCTATGGAAGATCAAGTTATCTGGCCTTCTGGCAAATCATCTGCTGTGCCGTCATATGAAAACCTTACTTCGTAGGGCAATCTCCTCCTCATGATAAATAACAGCAAGGTTACAGCAACTACTTGAACTAGAAAATGACAGAGGTACTGACTGGATCACTGTCCGGGTTTGTTGGTGTGAATATTACCAGTAGGATTTGGTTTCAGCAGGGAGGCGACAACTCTAGAAACCCCTGCTGATGGCAAAAGCAAATGTTCCTCCCGCACACGCCAGTCATTTACTGGGATTTTGCCACCAAAGTTTTCTCCAAAATCTCACCTCTTCCTGTACTTTTCCCAATAGCATCGTCTCTGCACTGCTCCGACAGGACAGACAAAGAATACTTTGCTACTGCAACAGAATGGACTGTGCACAGAATTTTTTTCAAGTCAGAATGCAGACGGCCACTGACTCAGCTCTGCTCACTTGCTGGTAACTGAAAAGTTTGTGCAGTCTCTTTTGCAACTGCTGGCTGTTACATTTGCTCTCAGCCAACAAATTCTGTTTGCATAATGTCCTTCAGATGATAAGCAATCACTCCTTGAAGTGTGTAACAATCGGAACTTCCATCATATACTCACCACACATCAGCTCATTCATATCACATCCTCCTTTTCTAAGGTTTATGATTCTTAACCCATCCTGGTAGTTTCTGGTAATAATGTTCTCCCTTTTCCCTCTCCATTGATTTTCCATAATGGCAAGCCCTCTTTTTCAAACATAAAACTGCTTGTTGCGAAGAATGTTAGGAAAGGGAAATCCAAGGCTTGAATCAAGAAGAGATATTTTCACAATGCCCTTATCACTGAGCACTTTCAATTTATGAATGTATTGCAGCTTCACACAGTGTATATAAGTTACATTTTTTTATACTATAGATGTAAGCAAATAGTAACATGCACATAACTCACTACAATACATTATTTTCTTGCTCTTCTAACATTGAAAACTTTAATTTAATTTCATGCTATGTATGAGGCCAGGTATAGGTGTCTCTGACTTTAAAAAAAAAAAAAAATCAAAGCTAAGAATAACAGAAGTTGTTTTGCCACTATGACAAATTTCAGTAACATCTGAATAACTCAGGGGTTTCTCAAACTTCAAAGTCTTAATTTGGCTGAAAACAAAAATTAGTCCAAGACTTGGCTATTTATAAGCTTCTGGAAGTAATTTTTTACACTTATAAAACATTTTAAAATTCTAAATTGTCAAATTGTGTAAGAAATCTAAAGCACTCAACACTAGCAAAAAAAGCATCTTTGAAATACAATTTATAGGAATATTACATAACTAAACTTATCTGAACCAGGTGATGTATATTTACCACTGCGAACTGAATAATCTAAGTGCCAGAACCTGCCGGGATATCAGTTCCACAGCACATGACAGATTTTCAGGATCATCCCCTCACTTTTTTTCAATAGGAACAACTTTCTACAAATCCCCCACATAAATCTTCTTAAGTGCTGTCTGTATAGCCTGTTACGTTGTAATATGTAGAACACTGCATTCGAAAAGGCAATTTTTTTTGGTAGTTGTTTATTTAACTTCATTCCTCTCCTTAATTTAAAAGAAGAGACACTAGATAAGGAAAAATATCACTGTTATTTGTGATGGAGCTGGCATAAGTGTAAAACTAATCATTCTTAAAACACTAGAGAGCTAACAGGAAGAGGGACATCAAAGGTGAAAAAAAAACCCACCATGAATAACATTCAGGATATAAATTTAGCACTGAATCAGAAAAAAAAACCACAATTGGAATATGACTTATTTGTTATACTTTACTATATGTCAGATGTCAACTAGCAGGAAAGTAAGAAAGAAAGCACAGAGGACAAGGAAAGGGTGCCTTCATTCCCTGCAACAAAAGCTCCTTAGCTTGTAACAGTGGTTATTATACTCAATTTTAGATGTGAAAGTTGACACTTAAAAATCTATTTCTATCAAATTGCAATTGATTTAATAAACATTAATCAGATGCAGAAGACTATGCCAAAATATTAAACTGTTAATGGAAATAATTCACTGCATGTAGAAGAGCCTCCTACTGTCTTCAAACAACCTGGTATAAAAGTCCTGCTGAGCAGGGAATTCACTCTGCACCCAAGACACAGTGCACTGACACAACAGAACCCAAGGGACCATACAGGGAACCATGCACCAGGTAGTAATATTTCTACTGTGAATCTCTTTTTTAATATCTTTTTTTTGCATGATCCAAACATAAATGACTCCATGACAGGCACACACAACAAGTTATTAGGTCTGTTGTGCTAATTATCTGCAAATTAAACTGTACTAAACCCAAAGTAAATTTCCAGACTAAAGTTGGTAAGACCTTCTCTGTCAATAACCTGCATAAAATGAATTATACAATTATACCTCAGCACAAACTGTAATGACTACAAATTACAGCAGTAATTGTATTATACAGCAAAGTGATTTGATTCATTGCTTACAAGGCATAATTAATAAGCTGAAATAAGATTCTCTCTATATTCCATTTTTAGAGTCTATTTTTCTGAAGAGTAGTTTATTGGGATTTTTTACCCAGTATCTTATTTCTCTGACTGTCAGAAGTATTTAATGCATTTTTTTGGCTGAAAGTCTTGAGCACCATCTTAAATTACTGAGGTAAGCCTGGTAGGGTCTGTAAAGAATCAGGAGGCATCACTGCTCCCAGGAGATGAAACAGAGATAAACAGAGATAAATAGAAGGCAATCTTGTGTGGCAGAGAGCTCTTTATGGGTGTCTCTTGATGTGCAAGGGCAGGGAACTGACTAAACCAGATTACATTTGCATTTCTGTTAGGTGACAGTTCATTTTAATTTCATTGATTGTTGTTAAGTCAGGATAACAAAATAGCCTTTACTGTTTCCCAGGGGAAAAAGAATTAGAAGGAGAGGCCAGGCTAGGGTGACACCTCACAGGCCCAGATTCCCA
Organism: Pterocles gutturalis; assembly: GCF_000699245.1. NCBI lineage: Eukaryota > Metazoa > Chordata > Aves > Pterocliformes > Pteroclidae > Pterocles > Pterocles gutturalis. Next base: position 3,295 of record NW_010117630.1, read on the forward strand.
TCCCAAACAAGAAGCAATTAGGTTTGTCAGAAAAGCCGCTCAAAGCAGTCCCTCTTGTAGGATGACTGCAAAGACTGAGCTAATAGAGGAACATGGTGGAGAGGCCAAAGAGAAGCATCTATAAGTGAGCCAAACCGACGGGCCTGAAGTTCAGAAGAATGGCATTCTATCTTAAGGACATAATCAAGGGCCTCCCTGTCTGATATCAAGTCATCTGTGCTAAGTGCAGAGCTGGCAGAACAGCACAGACATTTTTTGCAAAAGACTGACATGTCAAATCTGGAAGTAGTATTGCACAAGAAATTGTGAACCAGAAAAATGATAGAAGGAAAAATATCTTAATTCTGGACTGTAGCCAACTTGTTAAAAGTTCTTGATAATGAGTGGAGATGATAATTAATAACACGCCCCTAAATCTTTCATCTTATTGCCAATAGTTTTCCCAAAGCCTGCATTACTCTGTTAAGATATTTTTTAAATACCAAGAGGTGATCAACTAAGAATAACAGAGAAAGAGGGTAACATGTACAACACTTTTAATTTGTGTCCTAGTGTGTATGTCTGTTAATTTCAATCAGAGATTTTGTTGGGGTTTCATTGTTGGTTTTGGGTTTGTTTGTTTGTTTTTTAAACAAATGGTCTTCATTTTATAAGCCTACACTATTCTCCTCATTACAGAAGTTTTTTCAGTGACTTCCAGCTAGACCTTTCTGTTCTTACAGGTCATATTAAATAACACAGCTGCCATGGAATGCAGTAATCCTCATCATGCAGTCAAATGAAGGAAATTTATGAAATCTGGTATTTATCTGGAAAGATAAGTTTCATAGAAACAAAAGCTTTAAGAGCTCTTTGGTTGCTCAGTAGAAAAAAGGCAGTTCATCTATTATTAGAACAATCTCCTTAATCAAAATGCTGATTCAGCTTGCTCTTTAGTAGGTGATTATAATGAAGATTATGAAAATCAGGAAAGAAGCCAGAAGAGCAATCGACTGTATTTTGGAATAAGCTAAAGAACACCTGAGAGCTTCACAACTTTGTCCTTTGGTGTGATCTGGAAAAATAATTTTCAGCATCTTCAAACAAGGATGCTGGTCACCAGAAGAAGCCAGGTTGTTTTACCTTTATTTTTCTTTAATGTGTGCTTTGATAATGTTAACAATACTATGTTAAAATGTTAATATGGAATTCCAGTGAAAAGCCTGAATTTCTCAACACTTCTGTTTTTCCATAACAATCTCTGCAGTTGCACTCAAACAAGGAGAATAATCTGGATGTCAAATATTTGACAGTCAATTTGAGCAGAAGTACGTAACTGTGGAGCCAGGAAGCATTTTTAATAATTGAAAGCACTTCATATTAATGCAAACTGCATATAAGAAACACACATTTTGGAAGACTTTTCATCCCAAGAATAAGGTCAATAAACCCTTAATTTTATAAAGATTCTTTATTTTCTCCTCACATAATTATCTTTAAAATGTATTACAGCTGTAGGTCATATTTTTATGCAAATTAAAGGTTTTTTTTGAGTAAACACACTTCCTTTTTAGAGATATGGTACCATCAATTATGATTTAATTGGATCTCTCTGACAGAAGTTCCTTTTGCATGTACAGTTCACGAAAAAATCTTTGTCTATTGAATTTTGATTACAGCTGTGCAGTAGCAGGAGACATGCATATTCACATAGCAGTTATTTTCTCATTTTAATTAAAAAAAAATAGATAAAGAGGAACTATTATTTAGAATAATATTGCAGCTCTTTCCACTTCCACCCCAAAAACCACAGCTTTTATCCTTCCATTCAATAAGCCAAAACCATAACATAAATTCACACATGCACAAAAAAAGTGAAAGGAGTCTAGAACATTCTGATGAAAAAAATCAAAGCTTTGAAGTCATGAAAATGAGTGTTATTATAAAAGTTGTCATTGTAAGGCAGTATATAAGTGCTAGACTTTAATATACACCAGAAACCCACTTGTCTTAGAATATATATTATCATTAATACAGAAAGCACACCCTTCAGTTTTTAATACTTGAAAATTTAATCACGGTGTTCAAAGTTTTTCATTTATTCTCCCAAACACATATAGTGATGTTAACTTCCAGACACCAAACACAAAAGAAAGAAAATATGCAACTACTTTAATTATGAACATACTTAAGCATTTTAGTGATGTAGAAGAGTAAGTCCCATTATCTTACAGTAAGTCAAGCATTTAGACACCTTAAAAACAGCCTGTAAGGTCAGAAAACTTTTAAATGCAAAATTGTTTCATGGTTTATTAAAATTATCAACTCTATAAGAGCAGGGGAAATGGAGTGTGTTCTCAACATGAAAACTACATCACAGGTCTGTAAGTAGTCTGTCAAAGCAAAATCCATTAAGTATATACATTTCCCTTATTACTAAACATGGACAGGCAGCCTACCTGGTTTGATCAATCCTGAGTCTATACAAACAATGGTAAATGGTTAGCCATGCCATGGTGGTGAATATGCATTGGTTACTCCAGAAAGCAGAAAAAGATACTTCCATTCACTGTGCCATGTTTGCTATACACTGTACTGGTTTTAAAAAAGGGCCTAATACAGAATTTAAATAGGAACCACAGAAAACCTTGTAAACTCTCTACCCAGAATTTTTCTTTTCTCACTCAAAAGCAGCACCATAATTTTCTAAATTTTGTACACTTTTTTTTTTGAAGGACTAAATTCAAATTTATTGGCTGAAATGTGTGCACTTTTTTTTCCCCTAAAGTAATCTAATGTTCTAATGCATATGAATTTTGACAGCAATATAAGACACCAAACAAACCCCCAAAAAACAACCCCTCCAGCCCCAACTTGAACGGCCCCTTCCACTCAGCAGCTCTGCTTAGTAGTAATTGCCATACGAATGGTTCTCCCCCGTTAAAGTTTCTTCTTTTATAAAACAAAGAGAATCTCTCTGAACATAATTCAAATGATTGACTGTCTGCATCTATTTTTGTTGATATATGTCAACACTGCAAAACTAACAGAGCTGTTAGTTAGCTAAAGTAATTGTATAGAACCAAAAAAGGCTATCCAAAGCAATACAGTACATGAAATACTTGCTTTTATGCTCATGTTACCAAAAAAAGTATTTTCTTCTATTTCAAAACAATGCAGGTACCCTACAACACCAAAGCCAACATCTAGCTGCAAATAAGGTAGACTTTAAACTCTGTGACTACTCTGTATGTTACTACTTTTCAGCTTGCAATTTTAGAATAATGAAAAATCGAAGTTCATTGAATTATACCATGCAGACTACTTCTGGGCTGAAATTCAATTAAAGAATCCATGAACTAGTATTTTTTTCAGAGCTGCCAAAAAAAGAAGTGTAATCAACAGGGTGCAGAACTATAGAAATAATGAAACTATGTTTAACAGTTCTGAGCTACAGTCCTGGATCCCTGTTACACTGTCAGCTTATTTTTTGGTGTGTGTACAAGCATATGTTCTAAAGTGCAATACAAATGTATTTTGGGATGAAAACCTTAATATTCTTTTACTTTTTACAGTGAAATCAGCAACAATTCTGATATACTCATCAACACAAAGAGATGCTGTTCTTTGTTTTTAACACCCAGTGACAGATGTACTGCAACTATTTCATTCACTGCTTCTTATTCTCCAGGTTTTTCACTGAGCTCTATAAGCCATAACTATAGCTTATTCTAACACATTTCGTTCATAATACTTAAACCCACAATGGTTCTTCTTCGACTGAAAGCGTTATTTCTCAATCTCAGTTAAAGCTTGCTTATTCTGATTTTTCAGGGACATTTAGCTGTTACATGTCCAAAAACAATGACTAAAACCACAACACAATGAAGTCATCACAACTATGCATCCCTCTCTAGAGGCAGATAGGTAGATCCATATTTTCTGCTGTGAATATGCTATCCTTTGAGCACAAATTGGAGCCCCCCAAAGCTAATGCACTTCCTAAGGCATTATCCCCACCTTTCTCATATGCTTCTGCTTCTTTCAGATCAAACACCTGTACAAGTGAGTCTCAGAGTAATAAACCCCCTCATCAAGATGAAGCTGCTGCACAAGCTTGAATCGTTATGTTCTCAGCCATGCTGTGAAATCAACATGAGAACAAGATCGTATAGCACATCAGTAAAAGATCTGCATCTCTGCTTGACTGCACAGATCACAGCATCTCCAAATACTGCTCCTCTATCAATATACCATGAAGAAATCTTCCAACGAGTAATGATACAATAGTTAGCCCTTTTGTCAGGCTCTGAATTACACCAACATTTTTTGCTGCTCGGTCTATCAGACGATGCCTGCTTCCGTGGTGCCTCAAACCAGCAGTTATCCAAACTGCCAATGCAAGGTTCTGTTGTCCTTTTTTCTGAACCAAGCTAACAATGCTGACAGCACTCACATCTTACAAACTAATCGTTGTGGTGAAGATACTTGGGTGGTGTTGATTATCTCTGCCTTTTGCCAGCTATTTTTCTCCTTCATTTTCTTCATTGTTTTAATGACAATTGAAGAGACTGACCAAAATCAATGCAAAAATATATTACACCAGCACTAAACACTGGCGGTCTAGCTGCACTGTTTAGACAAAACTCATTCAGTTGAATTTTAATTTCACTGGGAACCCAAAACATAAATATATGGAAAAATGTGGTGATACATGCTTTATTTTTACTTGTTTGCAAAAAAAGCTATAACTTTATCAAACATTATAAACACTTTCACTGCTGACAACCCTCTTCAAACATCAACTACTGTAATTTTCCACACATTTACATAATACTGGCTGATTAAGCTGTCAAAATTTTCATTGCTGCTTGCTGCAGAAATCAAAAATAAAACCACAGCATCTGCAGTGGTTTGCCCTCACAAGATTTTGACACTAGAGCATAAGAAACAGTAAAATGGCTGATCTGAAGCATACGGAGGAGTATTCTCCTCAATTACTAATTCCTTCATCCACCCAGAATTTAGCTTCTTTCCCCCAGTGTAAGATCTGCCCCGGTTCGCAGCAACCCACTTAACAACAACACAACCCATGGATCTGCAGTCCTGCCTGAAGAAGACCACTGAAGTGGAGGTCCTTCACAACTCTTACTAAACCACAGGGTCTCTTACTCTGACAATTTAATTCTCCCAGGAACTACAAACCCTCAGGGGCTGAATCACCTGGGAACTGAGAGAGCTATTACAAGCACTTAGCCTAGCTGTCCCCCAGGTTATTTCAGTATAAAGTAATGCCCTTCCAGCTCAACAGACACGTCTTCTGGCTTATATTGAAGTAGCACTGATACTCATCTGAAGATACAAATGACAAGATGTAAGTTATCATATGAACTTAACACATTTATAACAAAAATTACTATATCATCATCATTGCTGCCTTTATGTTGCCGTGCACTTTCTTCTCAAAATAATACGTCTCACAGCTTATAATTAAATCATAATCTCTGTAACTTCCACAGTAAGACCAAAGTTTTGAAGCTGAAAGAGAGTTCTCTAGAGAACTACCAATAATACAGAATATCTATAAAGCTAAAGAAATACTCCTTTGTGGATAAAAGCGTAGTCTGAGTTCCTTTCCTTTCTGTAGAAAAGGATAGGTACAACTGTTGCTGATGAACACTTTTTAAAATATAATTTTAAAATATCACACAAAGATAAAAGTGATCAGTCCATCCCCTGTGAAATCATCCCATTTGGTTCCAATACACATTAAATTAATCCAGGCCGAATAAAAAAATCACACATGTACCACAACAGTTTAATGCTATTGCAAAAAGGCATTTAACAATCCACAATAATCAACCATGCAAACAGCTTCACCGAAGCTTCCCAAGCCACAAGAACTTATTCTTACAAATCGGTCTTCCTAGCATCAGCAAGCAGTGTAAGACATAAATCAACCTTACAAACACAATTCTAAAATAAGAACAAAGACAATTTTTCTAGAATGCTTGTACAATCACACAGTGAGAATTCTAGCATTCTTTTCTCCTTAAAAGAACAGCCTAAATTGTCTCCAAATTTCCATTTGAGAACATTTCATTTCTCTGTTGTCATCTTCATACTAATTAATGATTTTCATGGTTCAGAAAAAGATCTGGTAAACAAGAATATGGATTTTATTTTTCTTCTGAAAAAGGTACAGAATGGTCAGCTGCACTGATTTGCAACCAATCTGCTTTCCTCACTGAAAACTGTCTTTTTATCTTAGACTGACTTTTCACAGGGGAATTAATGATACTCTTATTATGCTTACTGTGAAGTGTTAATCTCTACACTATAAAGAGAAAAGATACTGTTATAATTTAGTACACCTTTAAGTATTTTATCTTCATCGAAGCTTTACCTGTTTCTTCCCTTATACTTCAGTTGTCCATTCTGAAAGTCAAAGAATAGTACTCACTTTTCATCTTTTACAGATTTGGTCTAACATCACAGAAATTAATGCAAAACCTCAACTCTCAATTGAAATGTAAATAAGTGCACATTGTTTTGTAAATATTTACTTTGATCTGAAAAAAATGACTAGGTCATTCCCTGTCTGGAAAAGAAGGCCTAGGCCATTTGAGTTTTATGGTTATTTTTGTTGTTGTTAATGGCAGGGATGAGATAACTGGAGATGGAAAGAAAGTGCAACTGTGTATCAGTGTCTTACTCCTCATAAAGCTGAAATTAGAGTTACACCATTTCAGAAATAAAATCTGAAACTATATGCCATTGAATAAATGGCAGATTACTAATGCACTGATTTAGATTCTAGTGAAGGTTCTTCCTCCCAGTTTCTGGGAACAAATGGACAACAAGGAAGACGGTGGAGCAAGAATTATCACAAGAAACAGGAGTGATATCCATTAACAGGACTCTGCTGCTTCTTTTAACTGGAAATAGCACCTGCTTTACAGCAAAGTGCCTCATGCAACAACAGACTTCAGCAAACTGTATACTGCTCTCCAGCCAGATCTGCAAAAACATGCCTGTGTTGCACAGGGACTTTCTGCTTGTTATTAAGAGATGCTAAATGGTTTGTATGAATTTGAGGACATACCAACATACCCAGGTCTTGCTTCATTTGCTTCAATATAGTAATTCTTTCCAAGTTGTAAAAGACAACAGCAAGATTAACCGTGATGGGGGTGAGAGGGGAGGCTCAAAATGTGCTAATATTATTACAGACACCAAGGTGTCTGTACAGCCTTGATGAATTATTTCTAAAAATAGTACTAAGGCAGGCAATCAATCTTAAAGTTTTTGACAAAAAGATAAGCCCCCCCAACACAGATATTGATTGCTTACAGTAGAACTATGTTTAAGAATGATAAAATGCATTTCTGTCAATACAAACTGTGGCCACAGACATCTTGAGGCACATGCAACAAACAAAGGGTTTTTTTTTGTTTGTTTTGATATATTTACTTCTCTTCCTCCTTTAAGTGCTGCCAGTTACTCAGCTCCCACAGTAATTGCTGTTCTACTTATTTGTCTTGATTACAGTTTACAGTTATTTTTTAAAGTGAGAAATAAATAAGGGTTAATTTTTGCAGCAGCAGCACCTCACAAGAAAGTACATAGCCAAAAAAGGGGGGGAGAGAGAATGATGGGCATGCTATGAAATGAGTGTTTTTTCTTCTAGTTGTAACACTGATATGATGGTGGCTGTACTGGCACAGAAATTCAGAAACTCAAATAAAACTATGTACTAGTTTCTTATTCAACCCAAATTTGTATTGAAGGACAGGTATCAAGGTTGACAAAATGTAATATGTTTTCTCTTTATAGGCAGAATCTTTCTAGATTTCACAGGTAAGTTTTTCTTAATAAAGCTACAAATGCCTTCATGCCCACTTAAAAAAAAAACCAAAACAAAAAAAACAAAAAAAAACCCCCCCCCCCCCCAAAACCCCAAACCAAGCCAAAACAAAACCAAAACAACAAAGACCTGAAAGCCAGATTTGCTACAACAGTAAATCTGTGCATATACATGAGATAAGATAAAGAATTTCTGAAATGACAAAAAATAATATTTAATGTTCAGCACTCCCAAACCCTGCACCTTCAACTTTCCACAACTATATTATAAACAAGAAGGAAGACAAATTTGTAAGACATTTATTCTTAGTTTCACTATTAATATTAATAAATAGCATCTATAAGACATGCCTATTGAGATATTTCCGAATGTTAAATACTCAAAAAAACCTTAGCAGTATGGTTATCCACGGGGCAAGGCTCCATGTATGGCATGACAAATTTTAAGCCCAGTTACTACCATGTAATTTAGTAAAAATGTACTTAGAACAACAAATGACATTAAGTCAAAAGAGTCTTTCAAAAAAATTAGATTATACATTAGCTATAATACTCAGCTCAAAATATACTGTGATAACAGATCTATGTCTGAAGCATGATAACCATTGTTGTGGGCTCACACTCATGTTTCCAATAAGAACCATCTCTTCTCCCCTTTTGTGATAAGTAAAATATCTGTATCTATATCTATTTCTATATTATATATATTTCTATATATATCTATATCTTTTGCCACCCTATTCCTGGTCAATATCAGTTCATATCAATTGGAACTAAATCATGAGTAGGCAACATGCCAACTGACTCTCTCCTGATGTCAGTGGGAGATTATAATTCTTGTTTGTACCTATTGACTGCTTAAACCTACAGTTTGGATGATGGCTGCAGTGGACTTGGCAGCTCCTGGGTTTCCTAGGTGTGTAATCTAACCGTTACACAATAACCAAAAAGGCAGAGAGCTTTCTGCTTTGGTCAATCACTCTTCCAATTTGTATTTCTAACACAATGGCTTTTAGTTGTGTGCCTAAATGGAAGACTGAAACATGTCAGCCCACGGAGGCGTTTGGGGCTTAAGAGACCAGCTACACAGGGACACCAATTGCAAGCTGAAGGACATCCCCCCTCAAGATACAAGTCATATTTCAAACAGGTCTCCCTTCATTTACCCGTCATCAGCTGCCACAGGTGTCCCATTTAGCAAATCTCTCATTTGCATTCTTGAACTCCTGGTGTATTCAGAGCCATAACTCTTGCTGCTGGACTGTCTGACACAATTATATCCCGATATCTGTTTAATGTGCATGGGAAATTCTATGTTCACAGCATGTAATGTCTAGTCCTAAGTGCTATTTAAAAGTTGCTCAGAGATTCAGACTATTAGAAAAGATAGATTAATTAACAGAATACTAGTAATATATTAGTAACTGTGAGGCAACAACAGGGTGTTACTTATCATCATGTAACAATTTCTAATATTTTGAAAATAAATTATTAATGAAAAGGATAGTGCAATTTTGAGCTAAATAATTATTCCTCTTATCATTCTATCTTATTCAAAGCTTTAAAGTGTGCAGAATATGGAACTATATTGCTCTTACACAATGAAAACAGAGATTTTAAAAATGATTCATTATCCTGTCAGACTGTCTGCCTAATGCCAGACAAATTCTGTTAACGTCTTTCAGCCTTCCTCTCCCCTCCAAAATATTGGTAATAAAAATACTCTTTCCTCTCCTACTTTCTATCACATTGTATTAGAAAGAAAAACACAGGAAGAGGGACTATTTCTACTATAGTGATTTTACAGTGTATATCTGTGATATTTAGTAAAACAGGGCTCAAGTTGTTTTGTGGGGTTTTTTATTATTATTAAAAAAAGGACAATGTTCCCACGCTGTAATACAAATAGTGTCAATAGTAGCAGGTATATTTTTGTCCTGGACTACACAGATAACGCCTACACTAATCTCGCAGAGTCAGGCTTTCCATCTGAAGCCAGACCTGCACTGCAGATCCTTTCGTATCACTTCCAAACATTTCAGCCCTTGTGAATGGTACTTTCTGGAATCTCATTATAATAGATTATGCATGTTTTATATATTGCCTCAGAGAACTGCATATTTTAATACACACACATCTCATCAAGAAATACTAGCTCTGCCACTTTTACTTTATCTACCCTTCATAGATAATTTGCCTTCTGCACAGAACTGAAGAGAGATTTTAAGTGATTTTAATACAGGCAGAAATCCAGCAGCTGGAGCCAACTGTTAAAAAACTTGGAAGTCCTATTAATTTTTTATCACATGTCCAAAAGGACACTGCTCTGTGTAGATTATACAGGCATATTCAAATAAGCTTAGGAAAGAAGCTTCAGACGTTGCTCTCAGAATAATTTAAAGTAATGGATAATGATGCCCGTGAAAAGATGAGCGAGAAAAAAAAGGCTAAGAAAAATCTATTTTGATCAACGAACCAACTACACAAGCGTGTCAAACACATGCATTTTCATTTCTCTAAGAACAGGTTCAACGAAGCATTAAAGAACATATTACCACAGAGACAGCTGTATTCTAGCATACCAAATCAGGAGACATACAGGTTACTTTCCTGATTTATGTATCCCATAGCATCTTCCTGCCAGGGCTGAGTCCCATGACAGAGAGAGCAGACTAATTCTAAAGACATATGCTATACTTCATCTTTTCTCAAAATCTCAAGCCATTGCGATTGGCGTAGAATCTGACACAGAAAATGAAAGATTTATAGTGCTAAGCCTTGCACAGCTTGCAAAGATTTGCAAAGATGACCAAAGCAGCACTTATTTCAGGCAAATGCTAATTATACCATAAAAGCCAAACCACTCTGTTTACACTGATGAAACCTCACAAAAGTCAAGTGGCAAAAGATCTTCATTCTAGACTTTTTGACCTTTCTCTTGAAATTCTCAACATATAGGACATAAGACGTAAATTCTTTATGTTCCCACTGCAGCTGGGATCTTTCTTCCCTCTTTCAAAGATTTCCCTGCTAAAAATCTAATACTGCTCACTTACTGCATGCTTTTACTCAGTGTTCACCAAAACTTGAACTGCATCTCAAAAAACATCATTGCTAAATAGCAAAATTTGTAACATCTTGTTAAAAGACCTTGAAAGGACAAATGAAAGCTCCAGATCTCTTGATACATGAACAAAAAGAACTGCTGGTATAGGAAGAAAATAAAGTAAAAAGTCATGTTAAAAGATTTCAAGCAACAATAGTCACAGTCAAGCTCAAAACAAAGTTAATTTTCCAGTAGTCTAGTCTATCACTAAGGATCAACACACATCTAGATAAAAAAGCACTAAGCTGCAGCTTACCTTGAATAAATTTAGTGGCATATCCTCCCACAAAGCAAAAGCATTCTTTAGTCCCAAAAAATGTATAAAAAGAAAATGTGTGATCCAAGTCATCACTCACAAAGAACATGGCTGAATCCACCTAAAACTTACGTGGATCTTTAAGGAAGGGATAGTGACCCAGACTAGTAAATTGATGAAAATACTGTTTATACCCTTATTACCAATTACTTCATTATTACTGCTTATTAAATTAACAAGAGCAGATCATTATCTATGGTGGGGCAGGACAAGTTGAAGGACTTAATAATAAAAAATAAATACTGTTTCTTTGGAATGACCTATGTTCTGACAGCATCTTTCTTTGAACATACTGTCACTACATACCTTGTTTAAAGTCAGAGATACTTAGAGAAAATGAAGCAATGGACCATGCTGCCACAGAAAATTGTACAGTCAGTTTTTCTAGGAATATTCCTATTTCTACTAAGCTATTAAAGGAAAGTTAGGAATAATTACATCAAGCCCGCCATGATGCAGAACAATAGAAAAAATGATGCTTTTGAAATACCTTTCAATCTAAATAACATTAAGAACAAAAAATCTGTTGCATTTCTCTGTGTAAATAGGATCAATTACAATGCTGAACCAGAAACTGTATTTGCATCCCAAATTAGCTTTTTTTTTAGATAAAACTGAAACAACTTTTTTCCCACTGATATTGAACTGTCAGTCAAAGTAGCCACTCTTTATTGAGTCTAAGAAAGCCATCAAGATTAACTTTATTCACTGCAACTAAAATAAACAAAATATACCATTCATGGGCACATAGGGCTTTATCCCATTTTCATGGTCCACTTATATACACAGTTACCAAAAGAAAAATATTAACACAGGTCCTTAGCTGTCTTGTAATTGTCCATCATTTTATACTCCACACACAAGATCAGGGAAGAAACATACAAGAGCTACCATTCATGTACATGTTTATGTCATTTAGGGAACAGAAATGATTTTATAAACCTTAGCATAGACCCACGTGAAGTTCAATATTCTGTGTTTCCAGGCTTTAACACTGGCTAGCTCAAGACAGAGCACTGGATGTAACCACTGCCCTAGATACAGTATATTTTCTATTGCCATTTAGTATTGCTTTGTTGCTAAGTACAAGAATTGCACGTGTCCAGCCCTTGTGAGACTGCACCTCGAGGACTCAGACCAGTCTCCCCTCATGACAAGAGACATTGTCAAAACTGGAGTGAGTTCCGTGGAGGGCCACAACGATCACGAGTGGACTAAAGCACCTGAGGGTGAAAGGGTTGGATGTGTTTAGCCTGGAGAAAAGAAGAGCTGGTGAAAGAAGCTGCAAGTTTCAGCCTTCCACTAGTGAATGGAAGTAATAAAATAGACAGAGACAAACTTTTGTCAGAGGTGAGACGAGATAATAAGTGTCAGTGGACAGAAACTGCAAAAATGAAAATTTTTACTGGTTGTAATAAAATAATTGACAACACGAGCGGTCACCTATTGAATAGGTTATGGAATCTCCATCTTTGGAGATAACCTGAAACTTGACTGGAAACAGCCCTGAGCAATCCGGTTTAGCTTTGATGGTAACCCTGCTTTGAGCAGAGGGCTTCACTAGGCAATTTTCAGAAGTCCCTTCCATTCTGAAGTATTTCATGATTGTCCTAATTGTACACTATGTCCTGAAGTCATTTCTGAGCACTTAAGGACTTTCAAAATGTTATTTAATGCCTAGGGCAATGGGATCTCATTTCCAAAGGTATCTGAAATTAAGTTCAAATAAACTGAAAGGGTTTTAAAAGCAATACTATGAAACCCCCCTAAAAAGATCCATCAAATATGATCAATCAGCAGATCAGATCCTCTTTCAGGTAGCTCTATGGGATATCTTACTATAGGGTTGGTTTTTTTTTTAGTATAAAACCTAAATATCAAATGGAATTGATAAATTAATTGTTGCCTGTTCAAGCTGCATACAGGTATCATAGCTAAAAGTAATTGGTTTTAAAAAGCACTTTAATTCAAAGTGTATTACAAGACAAGCAACTAGTACAAACATATAAATGGGTTTTGTGAGTTTTAAAATCTTAAACAAAAGAGAAAACTGTGCAGAATACCACACACTGCATGATAAAAGCCACCACAAATCCCTAAGAGAAACAGAAAACTGGTCCAAAATATCACTCTTTTTATGGCCATACTGTTATCTCTAATCACTTTGAACAGAAGAACTTTGAAACCTCCTACACATACACCCAACAGAAACTTCTCAGCAACAGCACACATTGAAGGATTTTATTGGGAAAATCTTCAACCAACTACAAAGTAACATACAGCAGACTGTGAATTCTGGTTACAAAGACCAGTAAAGAAGAATTCATAGGGTGTATTGACTGTTAACTGTCTTAAACACCATTTATTTTGAATAAATGCACTGTATGTATTCCTTTTTTAGGGAGTTGCTTCTAGTAACACCTCTGTCTTCTAAAACAAAGGCTATGAAAACCCTTTTAGAATACTGTCCAGTTGCTTCAGGGCAAAATCAAATTCAGTATGAAAACTCATGAAACAGGAACATCAATTATAAAAAAAACAACAAAACCCCAAACCAGTCTTTCAATACTTTGTCATGTTGCATTATCAGTCTTCAATTGTGAGTCTCAAAAATGTAAAGATAACATTGAGCAACCAACGATAAACTGAAAGAAACACCCAGCATATTAAAATAATAAGCTGCATGTTATACTACGCGCACTGTAGACAGAATACAATGGCACACTCCTGAATGCTGATCTATCTAATGACGCGTTATTATAACAGTTATCTTACCCACACAGATGTGGCCCCTTAAGACACTTCTTTTTTATCTTCCAAGAGTAGGTGAACTCTATTCTATGCACATTTGTCAAAATCAGGTTACAGATTTTCATAATTGGCACTCCCTCAGCCTGTCATTTTCTTCACTTGCAGTCAAATGACATTAAAAAAGGGTTTGGAGTACTTTTGCATGTTTGAAATCTTATTTCCACTGTAATCCTTGTAAGTGAGTGCCAGCTTTAGTGAGGACAAGCAACAGTGAGTGCTTCCGCCTTTTCTGAAGCATGTTTTGGTCTGTACATAGGAAGTAATGATCATTAAGCAGTAATCAGTAAAACGAGAAATACAACCTATATGGCTCCATTCTTTCTGAAATTTGCTAATAATAATAAAAAACTTTTTTTGCCCTTAACAGGTACAGCTACCTCAGTGGTTGATAAAAAACTGCTCCCCCACTAGCTGCCCAGGGTAGTAGCCTCAGAAAGCAACACTTCGGAAAGATCTAAGATGTACAAAAATGAACCACAAGAACACTGTGCATGGAACCTTGTGATTTAGTGGAATAAAAAAAAAAAAGTTCCTGAACACAGCGGTAACAATCTCTCAAGACAACAACAATTAAAAACTTTAAAAACAGCTTTTACAGAAAGCTCTACAAGGCTTCTATACACATGCACATTTGATCTGTATGCTAGTTGCATGAAAAATTGGATAAAAAATAAGGAATTGATTTACTCATGCAGGAAGGCTTTTTGTGTGTGTGATAAACCACCTTAGGAGTAACAGAATGAGCTTATGGACAGAGATTGCATCTACTTGAATTCTGAAAGTGTCTGGGCAAATAGATGATTGGGTACAAAAGCAAAAGACCACCATAGTAAAAAAACCCAGGTAGTCTGATTTCACATTACAACCATTATGGTAGGGAGACCTTAGCACCTGAAAAGAGAGAAGTATCACCAGTTATCTTGATGTTAGATGGTTTTGTTTTTTAAAGTTACTGACCTGTGCTGAAGGAGCTCTAAGAGAAGATGAAATCTAAGCAAACAGATAGTTGGAATATTTCCTCCACAATTTGGAAACCTACTTATTTTGTAAAAAGAATCACACGAGCTGAGGATGTCATTGGAACAAAATAACATAATTTTGACTTTGCAACTTACCAGATGTTCAGCTAATGCCAACTTGCATGGCACAGAAAATCCTACCTGGAAAATAAGAGTATTCTGTTCCTTTCTATACCTTTATTTCATCTTGATTTGCCTTAGGTATTAGATGTTCCAGTTTTCTATGGATCTTCTACACATGGATAGCACTAAAAATCAAATTCCATGTTTTAAGAACTTTCCACAAGGTTTAATTACTAGTGAAACCCATTTGATTGTGTCACTGTCTTACCCTGAAGTGTTTACTCTTAATTTTCATTGTCTGGAACACTTTACAACTTGTGTTTTTCCTGTTGACAAGCAAGAAATACAAGCTGTAGGAGCATTCCAGTAAAACATGTTAGACATCACAAATATTATGTGATCAAGTACATCTTGGAAGGGATCATAGAAAATAATTAGAAAAAGATAGGAGTCCTTGTGCTTCAAATGTCTTGCAGGGATTAGGGAGTTTACCGCTACTGAGTGTGGACATATTCTTTTATCTGATCACAAGCTCTTTGAGAAAGCAAGCAAGACACAGCAATGAACTAAATGGACTGTGTGTCAACCACAAACAATCCTACCAGGAAGTATGTATGCAATGCTTCCGTTGACGGCAGTATAGTTATTTGGATGACAGGACTCACATCTAGTTCTGATTTAAAGAAAAATTGTAATTATTTCTGGCCTTGTATTAATCTGGCCTTGAAATGACACAGGGTGAGTATATTCAGATACAGAGGCAGTTTAATATAATATGATATAATAATATAGGAAGAAGAAAAAACTAGAAGTCCCAAACACATCTTTAGTTATAAATGTTATCTTTAAAGGTATGTCTAGAGTGTCTGTATGAAAAATGTAATTATAGCTCAGAACTAGCATCATTTTCTTCAGTTATTGAAAGTAACAAAAGGAGCCAGTGATAAAGCACCGCATTAAAAAGAAATACTATGAATAGTATGCAATTCATTTTTAAATAGTTTGAATATATTTAAGTTTCTATACCTATATCTAACAAACACATGGAGTCATACTCTAAGAATATCCTTTGCTGGAGTGTTTTCATTAACGAATCTATTTTACTGCCTTTCTCACTCCTGCACTATTTTGGTGAAATGAGTAGGAAAATCTTTATTTGTAATTTTTAATCTCATTACCTTTCAGTGCCATCAGCAAAACTATTGCTTAGAGGCTTTTCTTGTCAACTTTATCAGACATGTTTACTTAAGACATCGTTTTTGTTACAGTCACTGAGCTTCAATGTGCAGCAGTGTTTGTTTTCACTTCCCCTGCTCTGTAAAGTGCATCTGTGACTATTTAACAAAATCATTATTTCAAAAGGTGGAATAATTACTGTTAGACTCATCCTTATATTGAATACCTGTCAGCTGTCCTGAACATGTTCAGCTTAGAAAAATATGGAATAATCTAGTTTTTTTCCATCCTTGGACTAGGATAAAATTGACTGATTTTCAATTACATTATGAAATATAGGTTCTTTAACTCCATTGTACTGAAGCCGTAATGTGCATAGAAGAAAGCACTTCAGAACAGCTCTTTGGCTTTCACAAGCTAATTTAACCTCCAAAATGACTTACGTTAAAGAGCTTGTGCCTAATAACAAAATAAACCAAACACCATCCATATCCTTAGAAGTTACCTCTCCTTCTTTAGGGAAAAGTTTCTAATAAGACTAATCTTTAAAAAAAAATCCTTACATTATTATTTTAATTATTAATTCCAATAAAATATTTTTATTATAAATCTGCTAATAACCTATTTTTCTATGCAACTGCTGAAGGTATGTTTTTGCATTATAGCCTCAGGAAGTTGTGGTTAGTATTATATACTGTGTGTATGTTATAAATACTGTCATTTTCCACTGAAGTTGCAACACTACATAACTTTTCAGATGACAGCAGTTAAGTTGCATTCAGTCATATGCACTGAGATGACAAATCTAGATTAAATTCTTATTTCTGAAAGCCTTCCATCAGTCATAGATGAGTCAAATCCAAACCTTGATTCTTCCAACACCCCAAACTTCCAAATTCATACTCAGAGTAATTACTGAAAGTTAAAGAAAACTGGCCTTGAATTTTGGATTTAGATCAACACAAAGAAAAGGAATTCACTAGAATACTGAAGAGCAGCTGTGAAATAACTTTTCTTCCCTCCCCAATTTATTTCAGTTTTAGTAAAATGAGTTATGTATATATATGTATATATTACTTTCCATCATCAGTATTAAAGAACCGCCTCCACTTCAGCATATGGTTCCTTTTCCCATCATCCCTGTGACATTTGAAACAATAGAGTAAAACATTATTTCTGACAAGGACTGCAGCTTGGAAGAGAAAGAATGCTGCAAGTCCTGATTGACAATGATTTGTACAGAAAAACTTGCACTGATCCCTTACCATAAAGCAATCACCATATTTTTGTAAATCTGTCCATTTAGGTTAGTCTGCCTTTATTCAAAGAGACTAAAAGAGGATTTATTGAAAAAGCAACACAGTAAGTAGAATATACTCTGCCTAACTAAATGGTGTTACTGGCTATAATTAATTATGATCCTGTTATTTATGTAACAATCTTACACATTTGCAGCGTAAACATTTTAGTATCCTTACAGTATCATACTTAAAGCATCCTCAAAGTTAGTGCTCAGCCTCTCTACTTCATTAAATGCCTAAAACATAGTTTGAACTATAAGAAACTGCTTTCATATTACTTTCTAATACTGGTCTACTGTGTTCATCCTTGCTTTTTTAAGCTTTAAATTGTATAAGACACATCTTACACTGTAGCCTCCATCCTGCATATGATTTGACAGAAATTTCTTTCTTTACTTAGAGAGAACAGAACATTTTTCTCACTCTTGTCAGATTCTTCAGCTGCAATGGTGTAAAAAGAGTATATGGGAGCAGGGGGATGAATGCATTTTCCCAGCTAGTTTCTTAACATAATGTAGCATCACATGACTTATACACACCTTTCTTCCCATAATTTGATTTGATTATCTTCTCAAATTATTCTGAATCACCTGTGCTTTCCATGTGATTTCTAATACTTTGATCCTTGTCTGTATTCTGAAAAGCAATTCACCTAAGCGAACTCCTGTACATGAATCTGGTAAGGTTTTGTTAGACATGAAAATTCCTTCAGTTGTACACTCCAATCATCTGTACTTCTTCATTTATTTTGCTCTTGCTAATGCCCCTTTTCAATAATTGTCTAAGTCATTTGCCTGAGACGAAAGCATCATTACAGCTCAGACGTGCGAGGTAACCCACACCCATCCTGTTTCAAAATGACTGTGTTTAGACTTTAATTTGAAATGAAAGCTTCAAGCTTCTGCTGTAAACGCTGGGTTTGTCATGATCCAAGACAGATACTTTAAGACTTTATCAATAAACTAGATCAAATTTCTATTGGCCTAGTGGTAGTCCTATTGCATTAGTCAAAATCAGACAAGTAAAAATATGCTTGAACGCTATTCTGGCTCTTACTTCAGATCCTCTTTATTGGTTTATAGGCTGACATTAACCTCAGCTCATGCACAACCATGCTACTGCTTTTTCACTAGATTTAATTTGTACCCCTAGTTTGTCTTTAGAATGCTTTGATGCCCTTTATATTCAAGTCTAAGAACTTGCATGCTCAGTTTTCATGGTGTAATTATTCTGAAAGCCTTCCTTGATAGCTTTAGATGATGATTGTGTAAAAAACCTGTAAGCCTGTTCTAGAAACTTTTCTTCATATTATTTCAGCCGGTATTTCTGTAGACTATTCCTACTGGCACCAGAGATCGTATTGTCTCTCAGAGAGTATAAGTTTTGTTTTTTGCTCTGATTTGTTTGTAATGCTACAGCCAGCGTCCCTTAAGCAGTAACTAATATCAGGGCATCTCCAGATATCAGTAGTGGGTATGGATGGTATTGCTTGGAATAATTATGAGAGAAATTATATGACTGGTTGCACTTTGGTCACTTATTTTAACCGGGTGGATAGAACAGCTGGTTCATTTGTGTAGGGGTATTTCCTTTTATGCGTTAAATGTTTCTGATATTTTAAAAATCCTTATTGAACAAGACACATCAAAGCATAAAGAGAATGTAAAAGTACTTCTGCTCCTCTTAGGCAGTTTTTGTCTTACCCTGGACAGTTTATTTAGGGTAAGTTTATACTTTATCTAGGAGATAATGATATTTTAAAAAGTCACAACTACCTACTGTTTCCACTGGAGAAAAACACAGAGAAAATAAGTCTGTCCTTCACATTTTCTTTCACTATTTAATGTTCTTCTACTGACTTAATAACTAGAAAAAAAAAAAAAACAAGTAGTAAGATAATTGCCTTTTTTTTTTAAAAAAAAAAAGACATTTAAAAAAAGGCTGTGGAAGGTAGCTGTTCTGAGAGGCGGGTGGTACGGTTCTGTGTCACGCAGTGGGCTCTGGCACAGCTGCCATCGTTTAGCCCAGTGCATAGTTGTACAGGTAGTTATTGCCCATTCCACATAAGCTTTTTGTCCTAACAGTGCAAAAATTAGCACTTATTACTGCTTGGAACTATATATAGTTGTTAAAATAACGGAATGGGAAGACAGGCCCAGCCTCAGTGCACTGGCTGTGAGGAAAGGGCTCGTGGCGTGGGGAGCGCTGTGCGCATCTCACGCTGCTTTCACAGTACGTGTAGAAAGCCAAGGAATGAAATCTGCATCGTATGGAACTTTCTACATCTCGTGAAGACTCTCACCTCACAGAAACGCATCTAATTTCTGCTTGAGTTCTGTATTCACACTTTTCTCCTCAAACAGTTCAGCCAGTAAAAAAATACGGTCAGGATGTAACCACAGATTGAATTATCTGACCACCCACACAAACTCCTCTGTGCACCTGACGGAA
>NW_010117631.1:0-6391 GCF_000699245.1 Pterocles gutturalis
AAAAAAGGAGAGAAAAAAGAGATGGGAAAAAGGAAAAAGAGGGGGGAAAAGAGGAAAAAGGAAAAAAGGAAAAAAATAAAAATGAAAAAAAGAGGAAAGAAAGAAGAAAAAAAAAAGAAAAAAGAAATTAAAAAAAAGAAAAAAAAAAAACACCCCAAACCTCAATGGGCTGCGAGGGAGCGCAGCTCCAACCGCCGTGCGGATCCCTGCGCCGATCTGGGGAGAAAGCCCCCGGGTGGGGGCTGATAAGGGCGCTGGCAATCGGGGAACCACGGCTGGGAGATAACGGCCGAGCGACGCGCACCCCGCCTCGCCGGGGCCCCGGGAAGGTTCACCCCCCTTCGCCCCGAGGGATGAGCCCCAACACGGGACAGGGCCAAGGTCCCAGCATCTCTAGCCCGGCGCAACGACAAATTCCCCTCTGGGGCACGTCACCCCGAAAAATCCCAGTGAGCAGCCGGAAACGTCCCCTAGAGAGCAAGAAGGGGGGACGAGGCCACCGAAAAGCCAAAAAGCCACCAGAAGGGTCCCTGTGGGGTGTGGCACCCAGCCCCCATCCCTCCCGGTGCCTCCAGCTCGAAAACAGGGCCACGGTTCGGGTACCAGGGACGGGAAATCCCCGGCGGCGGCTCCTTCCTCCTTCCCGTGCTCGGTCGGGGAGAACGGAGCAGTGTGCCGAGCAACCACGGTGATCGCTCACCACCATTGCTTGCCACCATCCCTTACCGCCATCGCCAGCACCGTCACCGAGCCGAGCGGTGACGTGGAATTTTCCTCCTCCATCTCCTCTCCTGCAGCTACCAGGATCATTTTCCCGGGATGAGGATGTTGGAGGCATCAGAAGAGCCCCAGAACCTTGAGGTTGGTGGCACCAGGAGCTGGTTTTTGGGCACCAACTCCCTCCTTCGTTAAAAACCAGCTTCAAACACCCCCGTGTCCATCTCCTGGAAGTAATTTTCCACCCGTTGACCATGGTGAAGGAACCAAGAGCTGAAAAGCTTCTCAGATGCAACGTGGTCCTTCCCCGTCCACCTCGTGGTGGGTAAATAACTCCCCGAGAAGGTCGCCTGCACCTGGAGTTAAGGTTTTAAGTCAACTGGTGTTTGTGGAGTAGAGAAAACTCGTTACGGGGAAGCAGTGTTGAAGAGGAACCACAGCCAGTGACTCCACCGCTGTCACCAGATGGGGAAAAAGCCACCATCCGGCCAGGGGACAATTAACGACACAAATCACCGTGGTGGGATCCGTGGCCACCACCCACCTCGTTTTCCAAGATGGACGCGGGGATGGGGAAGGACAACGGGGTTGTGACCACGTGGAGGGGTTCAGGTGGGACTGGGGATGGTGGAGGCATCTGGCCTGGGTTTGAAATGATGGAGAAGTTGAGGCAGGAGAGGGTTAATCCTCCAAAGCAAGACTGGGGATGGTGGAGGCATCTGGCCGGGGTTTGAAATGATGGAGAAGTAGAGGCAGGAGAGGGTTAATCCTCCAAAGCAGGGAGGGGACAGACCTCGGACAACCGGGGATCGAGAGACAACTCACAACAGCCGTGTTCAGTAGATAAGGAATTGGCCGGAGAGCTGCGTCCAAAGAGATAGCCAACATCTCAACGTCCCAGTGGAAACCAGTAACGAGTGGTGTCCCTCAAGGGTCTGTACTGGGATCGAGCCTGTTCAATATCTCCATCAAGAACACAGACATTGGGATCGAGCGCGCCCTCGGCAAGTTTGTGGGTGACACCAAATTGTGTCGATACCTTGAGGGAAGGGACGCCATCCAGGAGGACCTCAACGGGCCAACGGGACTTCTCCATGGGTCAAGAATTGGGCCAACAGGAACCTCGTGAAGTTCAACGAGGCCAAATGCAAGGTCTGGGTGATCCCCAGTATCACAAACTGGGGATTGAGAGCAGCCCCGTGGAGAAGGACCTGTTGGAGCAGGTCCAGAGGAGGCCATGAAGAGGATCCAAGAGCTGGAGGACCTCTCCGATGAGGCCAGGCTGAGAGAGTTGAGGTTGTCCAGCCTGGAGAAGGTTCCAGCAAGACCTTCTCGTGGCCTTTCTATACGTAAAAGTAACTTGTAAGAAAAACAGACAAAAATTTTTTGACCAAAGACCTGTAGGACAATGGACAACGGTTGGAAACTGGAAGAGGGTTGGTTGAGATTTGACCCAAGGAAGAAATATTTGACCATGAAGGTGGTGAGACACTGGAAGAGGTTGCCCAGAGAAGTTGTGGATGTTCCATCACTGGAAATATCCGAGATCAAGGTTGGACAGGGTCTTGAGCAACCTCATCTACTGGAGGATGTCCCCACCCATCCGGTTTGACTGGATGATCTTTGAAGGTCCCTTCCAACCCAAAAACCTCAAAGAGTCCTTGGAGGAGAGTTTTGCCGGCACCGAGCCATGGTCGAACCCAACGAGGTCTCCCGTGGGTGACGGGGATCCCCCACCCCATGGCAGGACACCCCCTGGGACACACGGGGGGTTTCACCATGCCGAGGGCACCCCAGTATCGCCCCACACCAGCACTGGGAGCCAACCAGCCCTTGCTGGAGCTCCTCGTCCCTCGTCACCCACGCAGCACTGGCGGCACGGCATCCCCGGCACCGAGGAAGAGGACAACACCTTTGCCCCGCGAGCGCGCAGCCGCCCACGGCAGAGCCGGAGGAGCGTTTCCGTTTCGAGACGAGGGGAATTCAGCGAGGCGCAGCTGGCACGGTTCCGCTCCGCTCGGCGCGACCGCGGCTTCACCAGTGACACCGAAAACACCACGAGTCGGCACCGCCATGGCACAGTCCCCACCCAACATGGCGCCAGCCTCGTTCCGACACGCGGTGGAGCACGACCACCTTGTCCCCCCATTTGGGGACACCTTCGGGTTGGGGTCCCAACTCTTGTGCCGTGGGGACAAGGGGTCTCCAAGAATCCACCGGCTTGACTCACCGCTGGGTTTTGTGGTGCCGACGCCGGGATGCCAGAATTCACGCTCACTTTTCTCCTTCCACCAAATCCCCGCGTTTCTCACAGCCCCGCGGTTCCCATTTCACCGCGAGAGTTGGGGGAACATCACCAACGCCGAGAAAGCAAAACCCTCACCGCAACCATCCCAGCACGACTGTCCAGCAAACCAACCGAATCACCTCCTCCAGCATCACCAGACACACAAAACCCCGAGAGACGTCCCCATTCCCAAAAAACCCACCCCAACGACGCCGATCGGGGACTCACCGGCCACGTCACGTGCTTCCAGGGCGACGTCTGGTTCCTGCCGGGAAATTGCCGCGAAAAAATCGGGTTCTTCTTGCAACGGGCGAAGCTCAACGCCGGAGGGTCCCTTCCCCTCCCTGTTCATTGCCGCCAGCTCATCGGCGGCGTAGAAAGCGTCTTCCTCCAGCTCCGTCTCCGTTCCCAGTGCCGTCCCAGATAAAACCGGGTTCTCCAAGGATTTTTTCGCATCTTGAAGGAAAGCGGCTCTTCGGTCTTCACCTTGGGGGCACTCGAGGGTAGGAAAAGTCTCTTTGTTCGGCTCCGGTGTCATTAACAAGGTTCTCCCTCCATCTCCTTGACGCTCTGAAAAATTCGGGACAGTTTTCTCCATCCCTCGACGATTGCGCTGGGTCACTCGGAAAAAAACACCGCGCCGGCGCTCGGGAGGCTTGGCGGCCAGGGACTGCCGGCAAAACCTATAAAAAAAATAAAAGATAAAAGAAAATGAGAAAAGAGGCTGGATTTTGCCAAGAAATAGCTGCGGCTCTGCCCGTGCCAGGAAACCCAACGGTGTCGGTGCTTCACAGGGGTCACCAAAACTCCCGGTGTCCCCAAACCGGGCAAGACACCGAGTCCCATCGCTCTCCCCTCAAAAAAATTGGTGCCGGGTCCCCACCAGAGTAGAACCCCAAAACGTGCCGCTTCTCCCCAAGATTAAACCTTTTTTCCACCCCCTTGCAACGCGATTTGCCGGGGGAAATTCCCCTCCATCCTCTGCCATGCGCTGCCCCCCGAAAAAGATCCCAAAGGCCCCCAAAAAAACCTCAATTGCCCCCCAAACGGATTATTTTGAAGGGTTCAGAGACCCCTAGAAGGGTTCCGGGATCCCTCAAAGGAGTTGGGGACCCCTTGAAGGGTTCAAGGACCCTTTTGAAGGGTTTGGGGACCCCTTCAAGGGTTCAGGGACCCCTTTGAAGGGTTTTCGGACCCCTCAAAGGATTTGGGGAGCCTTTTGAAGGGTTCAGAGACCCCCTAGAAGGGTTTGGGGACCCCTCAAAGGGTTCAAGGACCTTTTGAAGGGTTTGGGGACCCCTCAAAGGGTTGGGGACCCTTTGAAGGAGTTGGGGACCCCTCAAAGGGTTCAGAGACCCCTTGAAGGGTTTGGGGACCCCTCAAAAAGGGTTGGAGACCCTCGAAGAGTTTGGGGACCCCCCAAAGGGTTACCAGGTACCGACCACTCACGCAGGGATCAGCCCCAAAACCCAAACCATCCCCCTAAAAACACCTTCCACCACCCCGACGCTGCTGCAGGTTGAAAAATAAAATGATTGGGAGAAATAAAAGGAGAATTTTCAGGACCCTGATCTCTCCAGGGTGGAGACACTGGGTCAAATCCTGACCTGGGTGGGCGGAGGAGGGAAAAATAGGAGGAAAGAGGCACTAAAAAGCCGAGTTTATCGGCTCGGCAGGAGGATAAAGGCACAGGAGGAGAGCGAAGGAGCTAAATTTACCCTGAAGAGGAAGAAGAAGGCAGAAAAAGAGACTATAAATACCTGCAAGGTAAAAAATGCAAATGAAGAGGGAATTATTCCAAGCTGGCACAAGATATTTCCTCGCCCCGGGGCCAAGGGAGGAGATGGAGCAAACCCCAAACGCCCAGCGGCCACATCAAAATCTCACCCATCCCGACAAAGCCGGTGCCCAGCGCTTCCCCGGGGAACGATGCCCGGAGCCGACACGGTTTCGTTTGCCAAAAAAGAAATGAAACTAGAAATTCAATTCAATAAATTCAAAATACGTTGGCTCCGGGCACCGATGGCTCTCTTCCCCAAGGATCGGTTGCTCCAGTTGGCTTCAGTTTGGACTGATATTCCGCCGGCGTCGCCGTGAAATGGCACCAGATGGTTGTGCCGTGCCGGCGGGACGCTCTCGCCCCAAAGAGCGGCACCGCACCGCCGCCTCCCCCAGCTCCACAGAGGCTTTTTGGGGAGCAAACCCCAAATTTGGGGATTTTTCGGGGTTTGCCACAGCGCCGGTGGACCAGGATGAGGGATGCTGTGCCGGAACGGAACCGGGAGGATTGTGGTATCATCTTTAACCACAGTCTGGACGCGCACAGCATCTCCAATCGCGCCAGCATGGATTGCCGGAGGAGCCTCCGGAGTCGCGCGGTGCCGGCAGGATGCGACCCCAGGCAGCCGGCACGGTGCCGGCGCTTCTCCTGGTGTTTTCCCAGTGTGCCGTCACCCGACGAGGAGTCACCCCAAAACCAGATCGCCCCAAACACACATCACACCAACGCAAGGAAATAAAAAAGTCCCGGCGACGTGCCGGCAAAGCTGGTGGGGGGACAGGCAGCACCTGGGATCCAGGGAGGAGGAAAAAAGCCGTCGCAGAGTTTTGGTTTTTAATTTCCGCCACATCTCAGCCCAGCCGGAGACTCCAGCACATCCCTGAGCCGGGAGGATCCATCTGGGCGAGAATGGGTGAAAACACCCAGGAAATGGTTGGTTTTGGGTTTGGTTTTTTTTTTTGTTTTTTTTTGATCCAGGCTGGAATCTGGCATCCCTCAGGAACCACCGGCTCCTTTCCCCAGCAAAAAACCACAGCACCCCATCGGCAACCACGCTCCCAGCCTCGCTCCAACCCTCCACTCACCAAAATATCTCCGAAAAATCCAAACATTCCCCACGCCGAAACCCAACGCCACCAAATCCCCAACCCCGGAATCACCCACCACCGAAACCAACCAAACACCACCCGGCGCAGCCGAGGGGGGACCACGGTGCCGCATCCCCCGCTTTCCTCACCAAAAAATCCAACTTTTTTCTCCAAATTTTCCCTAAAAATACAGATTTAGCCATTTACCGTGCCGGCAAAACTCGCTAAAAACCCACCGTCCTCCCCAAAAAGACGCTCGGCTGTTTCAACACTCACCCAAGGAGGGGAAATAAAAACAAAAAAAAATTTTTTTCCCCCCGGCTCGCTCCGCAGCGGTGTAAAAAGACCTGAAAACTCACCGTAAAGTTCCCAAAGTTTTTTTTTTTTTCCGAGCTCTGCTGGTTTCCCAAGCTGCCTTCCCAAGGCTCTGCTGGCTCCGAGGGGGAAAGCCGGGGAGTGCGGAAACCCTTCCCCCAGCCCATCGCCCCAGAGCCATGCAAAGGCGGAGCAGAATTGGAC
>NW_010117631.1:6474-6861 GCF_000699245.1 Pterocles gutturalis
CCCTTCCCCCGGCCCAACCCCCCCCCCCCCCAGCCGCTGAACTGGGGAAGGATTCGGCCGTGTGGTTTTTTTCCCCTCCGTGGGTTGGGGTTTTTAAATTTTTTTCCTTTATAGAGAACAAATCCACGACGCAGGAGAATTTGTGCCGCTTTTTCCCCCCTTCCCATCGCATCAGGACCAAGCACACGGGGTCCTGGGCGCTCGAGTCGGGAAGGATTCGGCTGTGTGGTTTTCCCCCATGAATTTGCTTTTTTAAATTTTTCTTTTATAGAGAATAAATCCACGATGAAGGAGAATTTGTGCCATTTTCTCCCCCCTTCCCATCGCATCAGGACCAAGCCCATGGGGTCCAGGGCGCTTGAGCCGGGAAGGATTCGGCCGCGTGGT
>NW_010117631.1:6959-7223 GCF_000699245.1 Pterocles gutturalis
CTGGGCGCTTGAGTCAGGAAGGAGTCGGGCGCGTGGTTTTTCCCCCATGAATTTGCTTTTTTAAAATATTTTCTTGATAGAGAACAAATCCACGACGCAGGAAAATTTGTGCCAGTTTCCCCCTTTGTATCACACCAGGACCCAGCTCCGGCGAGCTCCCGCAGGCTCAAGCCCGGAGTTCTTCCCGGAAAACCAAACCCAGGAGCTTGAATATTTCCCTCCACGTGCTTTGTTGCTTTTTTTTCCTTGCGATTCAGGACGCTG
>NW_010117631.1:7365-7886 GCF_000699245.1 Pterocles gutturalis
CGCCGAGCCGACGAGCTCCCGCTCCATCCACGCAGCCTGCAGCCGTGCGGGTCTTTTTTCCCCCCCACGTTTTTTTTCCTCTCCGGCAGAGTGGCGATGGAGGAGGACGGCACCGGCTTCTCCTCCTCCGCGCCGGGTCGCAGGAAAGCTCGCGAGGTCCGGCACGCTCCCCGCACGCGTGAGCTGAGCCAACTCCGGCCGCGCGGTATTTTTTTTCAGTCGGGAAGGATTCGGCCACATGGTTTTTTTCCCTGCATGGGTTCGGGTTTTTAAATTTTTTCCTTTATAGAGAACAAGCCCACAACGCAGGAGAATTTGTGCCGCTTTTTCCCCGCTTTTCCCATCGCATCAGGACCAAGCACACGGGGTCCTGGGCGCTTGAGTTGGGAAGCATTCGGCCACGTGTCTTTTCCCCCCGTGAATTTACTTTTTTTAAACTTTTTTCTTGATAGAGAACAAATCCATGATGCAGGAGAATTTGTACGGCGCCGGTTTCCCTCGCTCCATCCCGCGCCGCGGCC
>NW_010117631.1:7900-8176 GCF_000699245.1 Pterocles gutturalis
AGGATCCGGCGCGCTCACGCTGACGCCACTTACGTGCAAAGCAAACTCCGAAAAGCCGCGAGCACTCCGGATCTGGAATTCGAGGAGGGTCTGGGAAGCTCCCAGGGCTTGAGCCAGGATCCCGGATGATTTCCTTCCACGGAGAAACCTCAAGGATCGGCGACAGCGACGTTCCTCCGGCGTTAACAAGCTCGTTTAGCAGAAAAATGGTTTTTTTGGTCTTTTTTTTCCCACCAGAACAAGCAAACGACGCGTTCCCCAGGGAGCTCTTCCGTT
>NW_010117632.1:0-2502 GCF_000699245.1 Pterocles gutturalis
AGATCTCATCACCCCCTCCCCAGCCTGCAAAAAGACGGAAAACCCACCCCGCTGCTCAGCCTGCAGCAAGGTGGCCCTGGAGGCGCTGCCCTGAGAGGTGAGGAACGGCTGAAAGAAGGGAGGAAGAAGAGCCCAGGAGGAGGAAGAGCCCGGGACCCCATCTCTTCCCCTTCCTAACTGCAACCCGGAGGGGCAGTTTCCCCTCCGTGCCCCCCAGTGCCCGAGCTGGCTGAGGGCAGGAGCCGGTCCCAGCGCTGATGGACTCCCCGGGACCCGCGGGCACAGCACGTCGGGGATGAGCACAGCCGCTTCCCTCTGAGATCACCGCACACAGCCCCTCCAGGAGGGACGCGATCAGCGCGTCTAGAGCTGGGTGTAACCCTGCGTCCGTCCTCTCCCGCGGCAGCAGCAGCACCAGGAGGAGTTTATGCCAGGAGGGGTTTATGCCGGGAGGGGTTTATGCAAGGAGGGGTTGGTTTATGCCGTGCGTGCCAGTGGGGTCATCACGTGCCACGGCACCGCACCGAGCAGCCGCGCCGACCCCTCTGCCAGAGCCGTACCTAGCGTCCCGCTCCCCTGAGCACAGCCCATGGCACTGTTGCCCTTTCCGAATGCACCCTGTCACAAAGCCGCTCTCATTTTGCCCCTGCTGAAACTGCTGCAGCCCGAGGCTCACACTTACTCCCGGCTCAGTGACAGGGTTAAAATTTGACGTCTCCAGGAACGTCAAGGTTAGAAATGCAACCATTGCATCGTGGTCTACTCTTCCAGTGAGGCACACATCAGCTGCTTCTCATTTTGGCTGTGCCATGATCTATTTGAAGGTTCCTCAAATGCTTTATCAACCTTCCTCTTCCTTTGAGCCAGTACCTGGATTTATGGGCAGAAAATATAAAAAACAGTTGGACATATTTGAAAAAAAAAATCTCAAAAACATCTCTGAAATATGTTTTCTGTAACTCACACGGCATAAACTGAATTTATGATGCTCAGAAGAGCGAATAATGTTGTTGGAGTACATCCATGATTAAAGGCACGATGCGCCTAACTGCTGCAGACTTCACACCTGCAAGGCCAAAAGCTCCGACCTGCGCTTCCCCTGCACGCACAGGAATGCACACACCCACCCGCACACGCTCCCGCACACGCAGCGGGATGTACCACCGCCAGCAGCAGCAGAGCGGGCGGGTGATGGCCGCGGGCAGGCGCAGAACCCTGCTGCGAAGGGGTTTGCCCGGCAGCACCTGGGCAGGGGACGGGGGGGCTGCACGTGCCAGGCTGGGGGCAACCGGAGAGGAAAAAGTCATCTTCCCTTGCAGCATCTCTCCTCGGTATTGCAGCTCAGCTGACTGACATGCAAATTAGTTTAATTATTTCTTCTTCTAAAATAAATTATATTTTGCAGTGGCTGCAATATGTTGTGTCAGGCAAAATTACATTCAATATTTTTAAACTAATGGATGTCAGCCTTGAGAAAACCTGATTGACAGCAGCGAGGAAACTAGGCTGCTACCTAAACGCTTTCCTAAATTAAAACTAAACATGCTGTTTTTCTGCATTTCCTCCAGGAGTTGGAATGCTATTAATCTGAAAGGACTGAGGAAACAGACGTGGAAAACACACAGAACCAGGAGGAGACGCTGGAAATGCAGCAGCGCAGCCCGGGAGCTGCAGGCTGGCGACTGGCAGCTGCCTTTGCCAACACGGGCTGAGCTACTGCCAAGATGCTGGAGCCTGCTGGGGTGGGGGACAGGGTTCTGCCCATCGCTCCCACGTCTGCAGCTTCCCTCCGCCCCCAAACAGCGCAGCTCAGGGTGAGCAGCGAGCGCAGCCCGGACCCCCGCGCCGAGGAGAAAGCCACGTCCTGCTGCACGGGGACATGGAAGCCAAGAGGCAAACGGTCCGGCTGAATCTTCAGCCACATCCCAAAGTATTTTTTCTTTATTTAATTAACCGTGAAAGTAATCTGAACAGGACAATATTCTTGTCTTAAGCATTCAGATGCAAAATGCCAACAACGTGCCCTCGTCCCAGTTCCTGGACCCCGGGGCTGCGGGGCACAGGGTGGGTTTGTGGATGCTGCGCAGTTGCCCGGCATGGACGGCGAGCTGATGGCACGGACAAAGCAGGGACAGGCCAGGCGGCACGGCTCGTCAGACACCGGCGGCTGCATCAGAGGCTGGAGCTGAAAACACGGCTCCTGGCTGAGGGGAAGCAAAGCGAAGCAGCAGTTAAGCCAAGGAACATACAAATGGCTCTCACCTCTCCCGAGCCCTGCCCGAGCTCAGCAGCATGAGAGTCATTAAATCGCATCCAAACACAATGCTCTGATTAAAGCCAGGCTCCAGCAGGAAGACTTATCATCTCAATTACCAGCAGTGGACACAGCAGTCAAGGCCTCATCATTTTACATGAGCAAAGAGGAAAACAGGAAGAGAATCACTAATATTAGCCCAAGGAAGGTAAACAGCTTGCAAGTGAGATGAAGATTTATCTCTGGAA
>NW_010117633.1:0-239 GCF_000699245.1 Pterocles gutturalis
CCCCCGCCAGCCTGGCTACCCCCAAAATCCCGGCTATCCCCATAATCCGGGGTATCCCCCCCACAACCCGGGATACCCCCACAACCCGGGGTACCCCCACAACCCGGGGTGGGGCCACGGTTACAACCCATCCAGCGGAGGAACCTACCACAACCAAAAACCCTGGAAACCCCCCAAATCCAAAACCAACCTCAAGCACGTGGCCGGGGCGGCGGCAGCAGGCGCCGTGGTGGGAGGGT
>NW_010117633.1:263-6093 GCF_000699245.1 Pterocles gutturalis
CGGGATGCATTATCGCTTCGACAGCCCCGATGAATACCGCTGGTGGAATGAAAATTCGGCGCGTTACCCCAACCAGGTTTATTACCGGGATTACAGCCACCCCGTCTCACAGGATGTCTTCGTCGCCGATTGTTTTAACATCACCGTGACCGAATACAACATCGGACCCGCTGCTAAGAAAAATACCTCGGAAGCTTCTCCGGCGACCAACCAAACGGAGACGGAGCTGGAAACCAAGGTGGTGACCAAGGTGATCCGGGAGATGTGCGTCCAGCAGTACCACGAGTACCGCCTGGCCTCCGGTATCCGGCTGCACCTCGCCGACGCTTCTCTCGCCGCCATCCTCCTCCTCACCCTCTTAGCCATCCACTGAGGCACCCCAAATCCTGTGGCTTCACCTGTGTCCCCATGGGGACCCCCAAATCCCATCATTCTTGCTTGAGGTTGTCTTTGGTGAAGAGTCCTTGGGGTGGACGGGCACTGATGTTCCCCATCGCCTCCAGTTTAGGCAACAGGATGAAAATTTTCCTTTTCCACCCCAAAAACATCCCCGGCGTGGCAGGACAGTGATGGAGCTGGATGCCCAAAAAAATGGTCTTCACCACCTCCTCCTCTTCCTCCTTGGGGCCACGGGCAAAGATGGAGCTCACCCAGTCCTTGGCATCCCCAAAGAGCGTTTCCGAAGATCCTCTTTGCTAATGAGCTGGGTTTTACCAAACCCCTGTCGTTAGGTCAAGCCTAACCACCAAAACCCTCGCCCCGGCACCTACACACCCCATTGGGGTTTTTGGAGTGTCACATTATTTTTTTTTCACCCTACAAGCTGCCAGGTTGCCATTTTAACCCTTTCAGCCCCAACCCCACCCTTCCTCCTGTACATACGGACCCACCCACTCCGCACCTTGCATGCTGCAAAGACCTCCTGCAGCAAGACACAAAAATAAAGTGATTTTTCTTCTTCTTTTTTTTTTTTTTAAATGGGTGGGTTTCAATTAACCCACCATATTGCTTGGCTTTTGGTTGAGCATCCTGGCTTTCTTGTCTAAAGGCAAAAAGCGCTTCTGAATGACCCCAAAACCACCCTAAAATGGCAACACTTGGTGTGACAGCTCAAGAAAAACCTATTTTGGATGCACTAGAGGTGACATGTCACGCACACACTTTGGCACCTTGACCTAAAGGACTTTATAACACAACAAAAAAGGATGCTCGGGGGGGTCAAGCACGTAGTAAGAGCCTTAAATCCGCGAAATGAGATCATTCCGGCAAACAGCATCAGGAAAACCAAGTTTGAGGGACGGGAGATGCTCCAACCCCCCCACACTTTTTGCAAATAATTTGTGGAAGCGGTGGGTGAAATTCTTGCTTCTCGTGTTTGGGGCGATGCTGGGTTGCCTTGAACCTGGAGCAGCCAGAAAGTTGCGCTTGTCGCCCCGAGTTATATTGAGTATCTCTCGTGTATTTTTTTTTTTTTTTGCAAGGCACTGAATGACACCGTCCTTTAAATGATTTTTTTTGCATCGGTGTAAGCTAAGTGAAGACATATATATCTATATATATATAAAAAATACTAAAAAGAGAGAGAAGAGAAATCTTTCAGGGTATTCACGGGAAAAGCAGGGCTTTGAGGTACCCCGTACTTTGTGATACGCGAATGTTTTGTAAATCCGTTAACGGTGCATGCACACAAAAAAAATTGCCATTCTGAGACTTTTCTAAATGTTCGACGTCTGGTACAAATTAAAACGGATCAAGCCGAGCCGCACGTCCGCCTCCTTCGTGCAAACAGCTCTTCCCCAGCCCCGCGGCGCCGCGGACAGAAGCGGCATTTTTCACTCCCGGGCTGTCCCTGCCTCCCCAGCCTGTGGGAGCCTTTGTTCCCTTTCAGCATGAAATTTGGCCGAAACCCCACAATTTTCAGTTAACCCCTTCTCCCACTAACGGCATTGCTGCCAGCCCACAAGTATTTTCTGATAAAACCAATGCACTCCTTGGGACCAGGGATTTCTTCTCCCCATAGAAAGTCAACACCCATTTATTTCTCCCTTGTACTTACTCCAACGACTTTCTGTCTAATAAAAAAGTTTCTACATTTGCTGTTCCAGTGACGTTAAGCCCAACTAACTCCACATGAAGCCCCAAGCCCTGCTTAATGTTGCCAGAAATCCAAATCTCCCCGGGACCTAACCCAGCATCACCATTAGATCACTTAGACTGCATCAAGGATTAAAAATTACAAATGAAAAAAAAATGAAAGACCCAACTGATGCTTTAATTTTAAGCTCAAGACCAAGGCTCGGACCAGTTTGGTTTGAGCCTACGCAGGATGTGATTTATCGCACCCTCGCCCAGAAGGATGCTAAAGAATTTGGTTTTTAGGTGATGCTCCAGGTAAACCCTAGCTGTGACGCTTTTGCATACTTTTGGCAGAAAAATTTAAAAAAAATAAAGAAAATATTATTCCTGCGTGCAAGCAGCTTGCTCCCAAAGAGGAGACCTTAAGAGTTCCATAACAGGGATCCTGAGCTCCCGTAAGCGCTTGGAAAGAGCAAAATAAAAGCTTTTTTTGCTTGAAAGAGCAAAATAAGAGCTTGTTTGCTTGAAGTTGGCTACTGGGCATCACCATGTTATTCCTGAGTATCGGTAAGTGGGGCAGCAAATGGGGAGGGGGGCAAAAAAATAGCTGGCAGGAGGGGTTTAGTATTGGGAGGGAGTTTCCAAAAAATAAGGAAAATAAAATGTCAGGATCCCACCCTGCACATCTTCCCAGTGCAAAAAGATATTAAAAAAAATAAAGTGATGGAAAGGAGGATTTGGGGGATAAAAAGCCCCCGTGAGGTTATGGGGTCTGTTCTCAGCATCCCTCCAGCCGCTGCTTGGCCATGGGGAGGTTTATCCACCCGGCTTATTCATAAAGATTTTTTTCAAGGTAAAATGAGAGGGGTTTCAAAGTTAAAATACAAGAGAAAGAGGCAGCAGGGAGGATGTGGTCCTTCAGGGATGGGCTGGGAGGATCCTTCCCCTCATGGACTTTGCACAGGCAAGCTGCAGCCCAGCGGTAGGAGGGGAAAAACCAGACAAGAAGGGGAAAAAAAGGAAAGAAAAAAACACAACAAAAAAGGTGGGGAAAAAAAAGAAGGGAAAAAACCCCAACCAATAAAGGAGGGGGGAAAAAAAAGGCAAAGGGGAAAAAAAAACCAGCAAAGAAGGACCCCCCTCAAAAGGAGGAACACCCCACCCCAAAAGATGGGGGGAAAAAAACCAAAAGAAAGAAAGAAAAAAAAACAACAAAGAGGAAACTCTCCCCCCTCCAGAGGGACACTCCCCAAGAGAAGGAAAAAAAAAAAAAAAAAGGGGGGGAAAAAAACCCCAAAAACCACACAAATGAAGGAAAAAACAAAATCATGAAAGAAGGAAAAAACAAAGTCACAAAAGAAGGAAAAAACCCCTCAAAAAATGGGGAAAAAAGAAAAAACCATGCAGATAAAGAAAAAAACATAGGAGGAAAAAAACCCCCCAAAAAAAGGAAAAAAAAAAACCAAAAGAAAAAAAAAAAAAAAAGAAAAAGAAGGAAACTGTAGCTTTCCAAGGCTTTGACCTCGGTGGGCAGCAACCCAAACCGCCTCTTTCCAGCCCCCAAAACCCCCATTTCCCGGCGCTTCACCCCAGCACGGGGGAGCTGCTCAATCCACCCAGGCTGGGGGAGCCCCAGCGCTGGGACGAGCCCAACCAGCCCCATTCCCAGCCCTTCCCACCCCCACACCCCGTTTTCCCCGCTGCGGGGTCAGTGGGGAGCATCGCAGCAGGACGCGGGGACACGCTCCGAACCC
The DNA here is from genome assembly GCF_000699245.1 of Pterocles gutturalis. Taxonomy (NCBI): domain Eukaryota; kingdom Metazoa; phylum Chordata; class Aves; order Pterocliformes; family Pteroclidae; genus Pterocles; species Pterocles gutturalis. Next base: position 4,094 of record NW_010117633.1, read on the forward strand.
TCGTGTCCTTTCGGGACGGTTGGATCCCGCAGCCCCGGACCCCCCTTGGACCCTAGGAGTGGGCTGGTTAATGAGATTAATTGCTCCCTAGTAATTAGCTAAAGACTCCAAATCCTGCAGGGTGAGCAGGAGTCCTTGGGGACGGGAAGAGTTTCTGATTTATCAGGATGATAACCAACACACCCCCAAATAATAAATATACCCCCAAATAATACATATACCCCAAAATAATAAATATACCCCAAATAATAAATTCACCCCCAAATAATAAATGTACCCCCAAATAATAAATCCACCCCAAAATAATAGATATACCCCCAAATAATAAATCCACCCCCAAATAATAAATGTGCCTCAAAATACCAAATCCACCCCAAAATAATAAATATACCCCAAAATAATAAATCCACCCCAAAATAATAAACACAAACATTTTGGGGATTTATTTTTTTCCTGCTCTCCTCCAAACCGCCCGTCCCGTGACACTTTGTATCCCTCACCCCCACAAAAAATGCCCCCAGAGCAACGGAATAGATTTTTCTTGCTTGAAATAAAAAAAAAAAAAAATGCAAAAAGAGGAATTTTGGTGCATGGATGCAAAGAGCTGGAGGAGAACTAGTCTCAGTTGGAGGCTTAAAATGTATTTTTTATTTTATCCCTGGGTCTGGTCTGATGGGGGAGATCAGCGATGCATCGGGAGCGAGCGGCTCCGTCTCCCGTCCCAGCATCAGCCCTGGGTGGGGGGTTTGGGGGCTGGGCTCCCAGAGACCCCCCAAACTGGAGCTGGGCTTTGCAGCATCCACTCAGCTGCCTTTTCAGAGTAAAATGCATGAAAAAAAATTTGACTTTTCCGGCAACCGCTCGCCTAGAAAAATCCATCTCGGAGGGGTCTCAGCATCTGGGGTTGCTCCAGAGCAGCACCGAGCCCCCCCCTCCCCAGCACAAGGTGATTAACGAAGGTGTTAATTGCTTTTAAAGCCTTTTCTTGCAGCACAGCCCTTTGCAAAGGCTGGAAAATAAATCTGGGGGGGGGATGGGAGCCTGTCCCCCTGTATTGCACACCAGCGGGAGGGAAAAAAAGAAAAATAAATTTGGGAATGGGATACAGGAGCATCCCTGTGGTGTTCCGAAGCTCAGCATTGGGATGGTGAGCGGAGGATGCTCGTGGTGGGGTCTGGACCCAGGCCAGGGCTGGATGCAAAATAGATGCTGGAAAAAATGCAAATTTGAGCTGTGGGTGGACTTTCTGCTGGGTTTATTCATTATTTTAAACAAGTGCATTAAAAAAAAAGTCACGGGGTGTATCGTAGGAGTGGTTGGATTTGTTGAGCCTACAAGCAAAGGGAGGGATCACGGCCGTTGAGCAGCCACAAGAGCATCAAGCTCAGCACCATCCTGCACCCACCTGCCCCGAAACGCCATTGAGAGCCTCAGGAGCCAAATAACTTGTGTAAAACTGAGACAATTATTCAAATTGAAATCATTATTGTAAAGGAGCCCAGAAAAATCCACATACACCACCCAGGACTCCTTCCACCCCTTGGCAGAGCCAAGACCCCACTGAAGAGCTCTCCAGGGGGAAACAATGAGGATTTTCATACCCCCCCCCAAAAAAAACCCCACTAATTCCCCCTCACAGACACTCAAGCTCAAAAATAACCCAGGACTTGCCTGCTGGAGGACAGCGAACGCGGCTGCCCGCAGGGTTTTTGGGGGATCCCCAATGTTTCGCTTTATTTTCCTGCAGCAATGGTTGAGCTGCTGCGGCTAAACCTGGTTTTAGGGAAGGTTTAACCACCCAAGACAGGGACTAGAGGAGAAAATGAAAATCTGGGAAGGGAAAGCATCCCTCCCTGCTGCTTTTATTCTCCTCCCGGGAGGATTTGCATCCTCTCTGCCAAACCCAAACTCACCCGGTCAGTCCCGCCCCGGGTGAGTTTTGGGCTGGGGATGCTGAAGGTTGGGATGTGTTTGATCCTATCAGAGCCAAAGAAATGGGA
>NW_010117633.1:6134-6405 GCF_000699245.1 Pterocles gutturalis
ACCCCCCTCCCTGGAGCATCCCCGGAGGATGCGGCTCTTCCTCCCGTCGCTCAATGCGCTGGATTTGGTTAAAAACAAAGAAAAAAAAAGTCTCAAATCCAAACTTTTATTGCAAGGTGGAGGGCTCCGTTTCCAAGACCCGCATCCCCCCCTTCCTCCCCATCCCCGAGTCCCAGCGCTCTTTTGGGGGGAAAGGAGGATTTTTTGGTAAAGCCGAGCAACGGGAATCCATTGGGCAGATCCAGCGTCTCTCCGGCTGCAAACATCCACG
>NW_010117634.1:0-5034 GCF_000699245.1 Pterocles gutturalis
GTCTTATGAGGAGCAGCTGAGGGAAGGGGGGTTGTTTAGTCTGGAAAAAAGGAGGCTGAGAGGAGACCTTGTTGCTCTCTGCAGCTACCTGAAAGGAGGTTGTAGTGAGGTGGGTGTTGGTCTCTTCTCCCAAGTAACAAGCAATAGGACAAGAAGAAATGGCCTCAAGCTTTGCCAGGGGAGGTTTAGGTTGGATGTTAGGAAAAATTTCTTCACCAAAAGGGTTACTAAGCATTGGAAGAGTCTGCCCAGGGCAGTGCTAGAGTGACCATCCCTGGAGGTATTTAAAAGATGTGTAGACGTGGCGCTTAGGGACATGGTTTAGTGGTGGACTTGGCAGTGTTAGGTTAGTGGTTGGACTCAGTGATTGTAAAGGTCTTTTCCAATGTTAATTATTCTGTGATTCTATGAACTGCATGATTTGCCAAGTGTCCATGTGTGGAGAATTGCAACTGAGATATCAGAGAGATTTCTGGAGCCCACTGGCACCTTGCTACAATTTTGGCTGGAGGTGTTAGAGAGCAGATTAGGTTAGCACACATCAGAGAGCTGCTGGTTCTTGAAAGTGAATTCTGCAAGCAGTAAAACTTTTCCCCTTTTTTAAACATCCCATTGAAATGCAGCAAACACCAGGAAATCTCTTCTTATATTTTGTGTATCTTTGTCATTTTCCTTCTGTCTTGCAGATGTTGGAACGTAATTGACACAAAGAAAATGGCTTTCTGTGTTGTTTATTTAGGAAATAAGAGGCAACCAAAGGTGTACTAAACCTCTAAACACAATGAGGCTAAGAGTAAGACATAAATATTCACAGTTGGACATTTTTATTTGAGCCCTATGTTGTGTTCACATTTGTAGGAGTGAAACTGGGGGTTGAGTTTGTATTTTGCAGTATTTCACATTGGATTGGAATAATAATGTTAGAGTTTTGTGTTTGGCTTGCAGATGTCTCCCCAGCAGAAGGCTTACATGTATGGGCAGCAGTTCGGTTTCTGTATCACTGAAGTCAAAAGCAATTTGGCATTTGGCATTTGTTTTGAAAGAAAAATGCTGGAGTCTGTGTGGTAAATAAATAGTCACAGGACTTGAGCTTGACTACCAGGTGTAAATCAAATTACATATCTAACACACCAAATTCCATGCTTGTTTACAGGTGGAGCAGGCTGTTTAATCATCTGCTGTTTCTAAAGGGTGTGCTGTCTATGGCATTCAGCATAATTTGAATGGGTGAGGGGAGATTTGGAAGTGGTTTGCTTTACTTTCTGTGAAGGATTTATGGGAAAGAGAGTGAGTTAAAAATATATTTAAACTTATTGATTTGTTATATTCACACTCAGAATGTGTCCAAGACTTTCAATGTTCCTATTTCAAATGCTGTGCATTAAACATTGAAAACTGACACTTATGGCTCAGTTGGTCTGGAAAACAAAAACTCCGTCTCATGAAGAAATGTTGCAGTTCTAAAATCTAGTTTCATTATGTGTCAAAATGCAAACTTTTTGACACAAACTTTTCAAAATACATTCACTAAGAATGATGAGATGCGTAATGACAAGAGTGCTCTCTTGGGATGCACCACAAATAGATATCACTGCTTCCCTGATACAGGCAAAAGCAGGGCTGAAACCTGGGCTTTGTGTCAGCCATGTCGATCACTGGTTATTCTGGGCTGCCACTGAGTTCTCTCTGACATGGCATCTACAGGCCATTTCAATTTTAGCACTTCTGATAAATAAGCAGCGTTCAGATTTTGCAGGTCAGATGAGGTCTTTCTCTGGCTTTTAATAAAACATCCACCCTTACTTGGACTTATTACAGGGTTCTTGAAATAAATGAATTTCTGCAAAATCCCTTGATCTTGCCAAACTGGAGTTTGCTCCCTCAGCTCTTGATTTTGTTCCACAAATATCTGACAGCTTGGATAAAATACTTGTAAAATCTTCCAGCAAGTAACTTCACATTTTCTCCCCTGGCTTAAGAGAGGGTGTAAGAGAAGTTCTGAAGTCACTTATGGAAGATTACTTGCTGGATGTCTTCCTTTGTGTATGGAGAAGCTCCAGATAAATAGTGGCAAAGCTCCCTCACTGCTTGCATTGAGATTCCCCAATAAAATCTTTCCTTCTGTGACATTTAAAAAAATGTTAGCATGGGTTATACAGAGGGTGGGCTGTGGATGGTCCTAGTGCTGGTTTGTTTCTCTCTGTTGTTTCCTTCTCTGCCAGCTATACATGCCTCTTGTGCCTCATGTGCACATCACAGGGCAGGGGCTGTACCATTTTTAACAGACTAGCCCCAGGACTTCTTCATGCTAATAATAACTTTCACACTAAAATGAAATGTATTCAGGAATAGTCACACTGCCAAGCTTGCCTAGTTAAAGCAAACAGAGAGAAGCTTTCCTAGGGTAAGATGGAACCACACGGCTGATTTACATTACAAACAAAATCCTTGTCCCAAAATATCCTGTTGTGTGGCAGGGCTGAAATCTAGACAGATGCAGCCTCAAATATTTCACACAACCCTAGCCTTTATAACTCTCTGTCCTAGATCCAGTCAGTAGGTTTAGGATCAGGAGGGAGTTTTTCTCCAGATCAAACTACCAAGCACTATCAATTATTTTTTTCTTTTTATTTTTTTTTTAATTTTTGTTTATGGTCTCTTTTAGGGTCATCTCAGCTGTGTTACATAATAGACTCTCTGTTCCTGCAGAAACCTGAGAAAAATTATGCCATTCATTTCTTCTGCTTTTTGGGTGTTTTTTAGTTTTGCTTTTTTTTGTGCATGCACATTGTAATTTCTGAGGCTTTATGTCTTTTATATGAAAGACTTTAAGTTTGTTGGAGCATGTTATAGCATTTTTTTTTATGGCTTGTGTTTGTCAGGTGCACCAGGGTGGATGTTATTTATACTTTGTTGTTATGCTCCTGGAACTCTCCTTTCCAGATTGAAGCAAAAAAAAAAAAAAAAAATCAATCATTTCTTCCTGTTTTTGGCATCTTGCAATATCAACAGGGAAACTGTGTTTTAGTACATTGGGAAGAGATACTACAGCAGCTCTAAGTTTTCTGAGGCAACAGCAAGGACAAGTGATGGAGACTGAAGATGAAGTAATAAGTAGGACTCCCCCATGGTTCTAGAGTCGGCTTGGTGTGATTTATCTAATATGCTGAAAAAAAAGAAATCATGAAGATATCATTATCTCCTTATGTATTTCAAATTAACCCAGTGAAAACCTTGCCAAAATGCACAGATTTGAAACCTGACTTATTGCCTCATGGGATACCTTGCTGAAAATCTTGTGAAAAAAGATGACGAATTTTGTGAAATCTCCTCTGTGGAGGAACATGAAGAAAATCAGCTAAATAAAATTTTTTAAAACCCACTTTATTTCCTGTGATTATATTTGTAACCAGCTGTATATAAATGAAGTTGAGAGACAAAAAAGAACTGGAGGCATGTAAGATGGGGAAAGACAATTCCAGAGCTTCTGCTCTTGCCTCTGTTCCTGGTACACGAACATGCTCTGGGGAATGGGAACCAGGACCTCTGACTCCTCCCTGTTCGGGTGCTTTGACTCCTGGGCGCAGGCCCATGCTCAGTCTTGGTGTCTGCTTTCCTTTCAGGCAGCATTGAATGTTTTGCTGCCCTGTGGAGCAGAAAAAATGATGGAGACAGCAATAAGAATAGCCCTTTTCGGAGGAGCTGAGAAAGTCAGAAGGTTGTAAATTAGAAGAGAAGACGCCTGGGGAGACCCACGGGAAGCGGTAGGTTATATCAGTACATAGCGAGTCCCTGAACCTCTGCTGACACTGTGACACATCGTTGTCACTACCTGATCACATCAGTGGTGTGGGACTTCGCCAGCCTCAGGAGAGAGGAGCAGAGCTTGAGGTGGGGCTGTGCCCTGCTTGCTGTCAGCCTTGCGGTGTGGGGCTGCTTACAGACTTGCTGCAGCTAGAGCTGAGCCAGGGATAAAAATGCTGCTGTCTGTAGCTTGTAACTAAGAATGCACACATGGTGCTAAGCCAATTTGCTGGTGTTATTTCCTTGTTCCTGTTGTTGCTAAAACTGCATACACAGCAAAAAGCTAAAGTCAGTGGAAGAGGCAGAAGCATAAGAAAGAACTGCAGACACTAAAGTGGGCATTTGATGGGCTTTCTTCTTCTACATCAGTCATAAAACAGCTTTCAATTTTATACAAGCACTGATGGATTCAGGATTTATTTTATGGCTGATGAAATGAGTCGGATTTTGCCTGCTCAGTGGCTGGTTCTGCATCCCGCATGTGCAAAGCAGTCCTATTGCCTTTGACAAGCATATTACCCAAGAAAGGTAATGGTCATGGGCACAGTGTCTCACTGTCTGCCCAGCTACCTGCAGTGTCTTTTTCTTAACAGATTCTTGTACGCTTGAGATGCAGCTTTTCTGGGTAAATTCATCATGTCAAGAAACTAAACATCAGCATTCAACCTTTGCAAAGGCATTTTCATGCTTCTGTGTTTTGGGTCTTTTTTTGTTTGTTTGTTTTTCCTTGAAGGAACCAGCTGGGATTGGAAGTAGATGATTCAAGAGCTGACAAGACAACATTAACTCTACTACAGGGCAGTAAAGCTACATGTGAAACATTAGCAGAGGGGGTGATGTGTAAGGGAAGAGTTTTCTGTAGGCAGGGACCTGTACTGGAGTGATGGTCTTGTGCACATCTGAAAGGTAGCTCAGAGGAACAGCGGCAAAGGAGGGAAGAAGGGACAATGGATTGGAAATGTTGGGAGACATGAACCAGACCCTGGTGAGCAGAACCACTTTGGTAACTGCTGTGATTGTAAAGACATGACTGTGTGCCTGCTGAGGGCCTGGTATCTCCCACAGAGCAGGCTGTGGGTAGATGAGGTGGTCCATGAAGGAGAGCTGTTTTTGCAGATCTGGTCAGGAGCAGCAACAGGATCAGGAGCATGTGATTTTACAGCCAATTTGTCTTTGCAAAGATCAGTCCCATCACAGTCCTGTCTGCTGGCCTTGCTCCTTGTCCTGGGT
>NW_010117635.1:0-17395 GCF_000699245.1 Pterocles gutturalis
TCCTTCTCTGGAGACATTCAAAGCCCACTCTTACAGATAGAACAGAAGGCTAAATGGGCTTTTGTTCTGATCCAGTACAATAGGTCTTGCTAAGCATGTGGATTTTTAAGAATAACTGATATTTAAACAGTAAGGACTTCTCAACCTTAATTTTAACAAAACAAGCAATTTATCATAACATTGTTTGTATTCTGATGAAATCCACAGGAAAAAAATTGCTTTACTGCTGTCCCCTACTTGGAATCCTAATAAATAAATGATACATCTGGCAGTGAGCGCTTTCTTAATCTCAGTGACTGGTTCTAGAATAAGAGGCAGCCTGCAATCGGAAAGATATTTTTAGTTAAAAGAACTGCTGCATGAAGTGCAATGTTCAGAGCTAGAGTGTAAGAAGCAAATCCTTATTGATTCTGACCTCTCTGCATTGTACATCTTGCTGATCAACTCTCTGATAATGCTGCTCAGTCAGACACTGGAGCACGGGATTCAGAGTAAATAGACCTGCCAGAGCGGGTGTCTACCATGATTGGATCAAAGGCCTAGGAGTCATTTTACAGTTTCTTCACCGTAAAAGTCCTCTCAGTTTCTGTTCAGCTTTGCAAAAGGAAGCTAGACATAACCTGCTATGCAGCAGTATTTCGGTTTTAATTTTTGCTTAGTGTTTTCACCGATACTTTCTTTGTCATCCTCTGGGCACAACCACTTTAGTCCTTTAAACTGTCTGTTAAATTAACACACTTTTAAAGAAAAATATGCTTTCCTAGTTCCAGTTCAGCTTCTTTTACAAAATGCACATTTGCAAGTTGTGTAGTATCTGTAGTGGCTGCTTTGAATGCTCCACCAATTAAGATTTGTGAATATTGAACAATTTGATTCTTGTAATTCTGTAAACGTGCAATTGAGAATATATTCTTAAAACAGAGGTGATGTCACTTTCAGCTTCAAAGAGAGATTTGGTATTCAAGCTTCGGGACCATTTTACGTTTAAAAGACATATGTGCAGGTTATTCCTAATGTCATCCCTCTCAAAAAACAGCCTGGATTAATTCATTTGGTCTCCAAGACAACAGCCATGGCTTTCTTAAGGCAAACATGGCTTCTAATTAATATCATCTAGCTATCTGCAGGCATCACTTCTGATCTGTAGTCATTTGTGTCTGATCTATCTGAAAAATGTCTGTGTTCTCTGAACAAAGGAGAGATATGTCCACGGTGTGAACATAAGTGAACAGATGAAAGTGAAAATAATTATAAAATTAAACCAGAAAAGTTTTACTGATCTTTTTTTTTTTCTTTGGCTTCTCCATACTACTGTTGATAAAGTGAAAAAGGGTCCTCTCGATGTCTGTCTCTCAGTTGCTGTTCTTCTGTGTAGTGCTAAATGACAATTATGTTCAATTTTCTATGAGTTTTCCTTAGAGTTTTGAAGGAACCTCTTTTCCCTTGCTTAGCTTCTCTGAAAGAAATTCAGTGTCCTATCACTGGCCTCTTCTAAAGTAACAAGTGACAGGACAAGAGGAAATGGCCTCAAGTTGCACCAGGGGAGGTTTAGGCTGGATATTAGAAAAACTTTCTTCACTGAAGGAGTGATCAGGCATTGGAACAGGCTGCCCGGGGAAGTGGTGGAGTCACCATCCCTGGAGGTGTTCAAGAAACGTGTAGATGTGCTTAGGGACATGGTTTAGTGAGTTAGGTGGTGTTGGATTGACGGTTGGACTTGATGATCCTTGAGGTCTTTTCCAACCTTAATGATTCTATGATTCTGTGATTCAATGTCATCTGCTGTGCACATCCAGAATATTTCCATTGTTTCCTTCATTGTGTGCAGCAGGAAAATTGATGGGGTTTTTTTCTTCGATTGCTTTGTGGAATTTTGTAAAGAGTGCCTAGAGGATTTGGCCAGTGTCATTTGTTTGTTTGTTTTGTAGCACGCTTCAATTACTTGACGATGTCATTTGAATGTACTCTTTTGCCATCTTACTTGGATCAGCAAAGAAATGTGATGGTTGCTTTTGCCTGTTGTGGCTTGTGGGTTTTTTTGGTTTGGTATTTTTTTTTTTTTTCCGTGTGTGTTTGTTTTTTTGGTTTTTTTTTTTCTTTTTTGGGGTTTTTTTTTGCTATCAGTAGTTTCAGTAGTTATTCTTTTATTCTATACTTAAGGTCACTGTAGAAAAAGATACTTTTTTTCTGTCATGATATTCTGATATTCTGTTTGGATGGCATAGCACTCAAGAAGCAGATAATTCCGTGGAGTTTGCTAGGGTGACCATGCAGCACTGCTGTACTTTACAACCTTAAGTACTCTCACTCATTCTAGGCCATAGCAGTCCCTGAATTGAGAGTATCAGTTTGGTCTTCCCTGAGTTGTTTTCTGTGCTGTGACTCCCAGCTTAGGTCAGTGTCAGCAAGATATATTTAGAGCCCTCTGGAAGATAGATATTTAGCAGCCACAAAATGCTCAGCTTATTTGGACAACTGACCTTTGAAGAGAAAAGGTGGGGGAGAAACTGTGTATGGATGTTGGTAGCCCAACTCATGGAGTAGAGGAAGGAAGCTGAGCAATTTCCAAATAAATTGATTAATCTCTGCCTCTACACAAATACAGAATATGAAGACCGCTTCAAAGCATAGTAATCATCACGATTCTGGATGCCGTAAAATCATATGAGACTGGTGAGATGAAAGATGCAGCATAGCTCAGACTGTGATGGTAATTTGGCATAGCCGATATCTTCCCAAGGCATAAGGAGGGTTGTGATCTTTCACTTTTATTCACATATCTAGCAGAAAGCAATGAATAGGCAGTTCAAAATAATATCCTGTATAGGCCCATACAAAAGATCTCATTGTTTGATCCTGTGAATGTGTGTACGAGCATGAAATTCCATTAACAATGGGTAAGAAAATACTAGAGTTAATATCTATTTCTGATGGGTCTCTCTTCTGTTTGTGCTTGCTTACTTGTTTCTTTGGGCAAAATAGCAGATTCTATTAGTTGAAGCTTTTAACTGCTCTCCAGTCACCCCACTCCAGTGAAGCCATACATTTCCATACAGGAGGGCTTTGCCTCTTTATTACTTGCTCTGATGTGAGCAGCAGCCCATGGAAAGGACTAGAGTGAACCGTATAACATCATTACTATTAATGGTCTGAGAAAGCACAGTCCATGAAAATACACTAGTTCGGCTTGGGGGTGGGGGGGAGAAAAATGGAAGTTTTACCACACCTCATTCAAATGATGAATGAAAATGCTGAACCATTTTTACAAGACAGATGAACACTCTGAGCTGAAGAGGGTTGTTCAGGCAGACTGCATCTGTGAAACCTATGGTTATGAAAGATGACTGCAGTATCTTTCTGTATCAGTATTAATGGTGCTTAAAATGCATATTTGAATATACACATCTGCTTACAGATATAGATAGGTTTGAAGCCATGTCATGCTTTGTGGCTTTTTTCTTTAACTAATAGATTAGTGGAAGTGGCTGCCATAGTTCAGCTTCATAACTTCACTAATGTAAATTGAAAAAGTTTGGTTATAGTTTGACAAATGTTCCTGTCTACATCAAATCCTCTGAACCATAATAATTTTTATCTAGAGATGTGCCAAAGTGCTTGAGAATAATTTGGGCAGCTGGTGAACTGTTACCCACTAGTTCACAGACAGAACTTTCACCCCTTCCTTTCTTTCCACTTTGGTGAATTTGTCTCGAAAAATTGTTAGCACAATGGGAAAGACTTTGCTTCACTAAAATATTTTATTTACCTTTTAACATACTGTTGTTCTGTAGTCACATGTGCACTGGCATACTTATATAGTGTACTACTGAACTGCTGAGATGGTAATATAATACCACGAAATACGCAGTATCACTTTTAACCAATTGAACTGATGTTGAACTGATCTATTGGAGCTGTGCTTCAGTATTCTCTTAGTAGATCAATTCTGGATGACTTCTGACTGGTAGAACTTATTGACTAGCAGAAATACAATGAAGACTGGCAGTGGGATGCAAACACAAGAGATGCAATGAAAAATTTCCCATTCCATGACCTACTGGTGTTCCCAAACCTTGACCCAAAAGAATTATTGCCGTTACCAATATATGGTAATTCAGTCTCATTTAAAAATATTTTTCTAATTTCTAACATTGTTTTGTAGTGATTTGCTGCTCATTGCAATTTGTGGAGAGATCACTAACATCCCCTGTTTCATTTTGTGATTGTGATACGGTATTAATCTGTGCAGGAAATACTTTAGCTTGTCAAAATATTTTAGAGACTTGTGGATGGGTACGTATATTAAAGAATTAAGAGCATGTGTGATTTTTTCGTGCATTAAATTATACTTTTACCTCAGCTTTGCTTTAAAAGCAGATAATTTTAAAAGGCTATTGTTAATGCAATTAAGAAATGTACCATTTTGTAGAAATTGGCCTAATGCAAGAACGTTCTGCTGCACTGCACCCTCTGCAATGTGTGGGCTAAAGAACACTGTATTTACTGGGAGCCTAATCAATGTCTTGCCAGTCTAGTCAAAGTACTACAAACAGTTATCATTATTCTGAATGAAGTGTTACTACCGTATAATACTACAGCTCATTCCTAATAGTGATCCACTTCATAGTTCTATAAACAAGCTTTCTTGTTTCTACACACTGGGTGTTATGCTCACCCTCCAGAGTGTTCTTGTGTCAGGTTGGGAGCATCTGAGTTCCTTTTCTGGAAGGAGGAAAATATCGATCATGAGGAGTTTTCTTCTTCCTCAGACTTGCTCCACTTGGGGTTGCTTTTATATGATTTCAGTCCATTGCTGACACTTGTTTTCTTACCAGTCCACAAGTGTAATTATGCAGTGGTTGCTTTGTTTCATTATACCTTTACCACATTTCTTTTAGAAGTAAATCCATGCAATTTCAGAAAGCTAAGCCTAAGCAACTTAAGTTATGCTCACTGCACCACCACAGATCCGCTGTTAGAGATAAAACAAGTGCAGGCGAAGACACAGCTTGACGAGTCCTGAAGCCTTGTACCGTAACTGGTACAGAGCCTGTGGCATGTTACTGGCAGCAGCAATATCACATCACCTAGACTGCCAAAGCTACTCTTCCAAATACATGGGTATGTAATACCAAGTCATTCAGTCAATGACTGCTTCTTTCAAAAAAAACTTCTGTTTTACACTGTTGTCATGGATTTACTATACTGCAGCTGTGGAACAGCTGCTCCATGAAGCTTGCCGTTTCCCCCTGCTCTTCTAGGATGGAGTAAAACAAATTGGGAGATTGTGGGTATTTCCTCCTATCCTCCTGCTGTAAAAAGTAGTAGTTTTCCGACTGAAAATTTTAAGTAACAACAAAAGTTCAAAGGTGTGGTTCTGTGTGGCTTGAGAAGATGCTATTTGGGGATTTAAAGGACAATGAGGTCTATTTCTTCCTTGCTTTATCACAAGTAAAGAGTAGAGTGTGTGTACTTGCTGACTGGGGGCAGGGAAGGGCTCCAGGTAGTGAGATTTGTGTAGTAAACATTAAATTCACAATGTTCTAAACTCTGAGCCTCAGGCTCCCTGCCTGACAGTGCTGCAACTTGTGTAGCGGGTTCTGGAGTACTATGTTTCTTAGGCACAGGTGTGCATGCAAGGGCGTGTATGCACCCTCCATGTGCACATTTCCCCACCACATAGAATGTCCTGGCCTAATAATGCTATCACCAGTGTAATGCACCTTTTTAATGCTGAAAGATAAAATCTACATTTACATGTTACTTAAACATGGAAAATATTTTGAGTTCTATGAACAAAAGTCCAAAGACCTTTTATCTTCATAATGGCAAAAATGCTGAATAAAGACTGCGTCCCTTTTTCAGATGTCACGTGATAGAATAGCAAACATTTTCTTTCACTCCTGACATTGCCAAATGTAAAATTCTTTTATGAAGAGGAACATCCCAGTACAATTCAGGAATGATGACTTGTGCTGCTTCACAACTATCTTTCCAGGCTTGAAAGGCCAAAGTTATATTCATTTTGAGTGCAGGAAAAACCCCCACATTGATCTCAAAACATAAATGGAATAGCATATCAACGTGGCATATCTTATATAGGTATGCCAGAAGAAGCATCTTAATTGAAAACTACTCATTCAGCTGAAATGTGGTAATTGGCAGTGTACATACTTCTAGTTCATTGCAATATGAAATAAATTAGGTTGTCTTCAGTCACCTTGGAGTTTGGTTTTTTTATTAATGGAGATTAGGCTAGAATAGTTAGGTTGTGATTAAGATTTCCAGTTGAATCACAATATATTTATATTGGGAAAAAAACCCAAGAGGGTATGTTCTAATTGCTAGTGGTTTCATCAGCTATTTGGGCTTGAAATCATTTGAGGTAAATTCCAAGAGACAAATCTTGTGGAAACAATTTTTGAAATTAGAAATCAACTTAAAACAATTAACATTAAACTTCATTTAATAATTATTCTTCAATTTATGCTTTCAAAGTAACCTACAAATTAGGAAGGGAGATACATGAAGGAATATCTAGAGTAAATGATGCTGGTACTGGCCACCTCTTCAGCAAAATGTGTCAGGCTCAAACAAACAGATAAAATGATCCAACCTTACAACAGATTGAAAGTAATTCTTCATAGATGGCAAAAAGAAGCAGCCCAGATTCTTCCAAGTATAAAATTACATTGTGGCTACACAGATGAAATTGCTGCATATGATGGGATTCTTTACAAGGACACTGCTTCAAAGTATCACATAACACAAAATATTGCTTTGCTGAAAAATGCAATGTGCAAGCTGTGGTGACTGTCTATATATCAAGAGCAATTTGGAGTGTCTTATGATGTCCAGGCATGAATAGTGCCAACAGATGTTAGGTCTCTAAGCAGAATCTGATGTACTCAAAAAGCAGAATGCAGAGCGAGTGAAGCCCATGAAATTCCCTTTTAAACTGGGACCGAATATCTCACAAACTGAGTTTACTAAACAGAAGATGTTACCCAGTAAGACAATAGATATAGCTTCAAACTTTAAAAATAAATACATGAGAAGTAACAGTTGTCATTAAAAAGTTTTAATACAAAACATACTGTAAAGAAAAAATTGCTTACTGTGAAATTCCAGGTGAATCAGATAACAGATGAAGCTCACTCTTTAGCAAGAATACATTTCAGTACAGCTCTTTGGTATGTCATTCAAGTATTTCCTGTTAACTTGTTACTATGTATAGACAAATGAATTAAGAGAAGACTAAATACAGCACTTGAAAATAACTCAAAAATTATTGGATTCAAATGACAACCATTATGCAAGAGAATGACTTAGCTTCATCAAGTTTACCAGGCTTTACTGCAGTCAGCAGATCATACAAGTGTGCGTTTTACGTCTAGAATGAAAAAATGCCAGTCTAGTCTAGATTATATACTTGGAACTTCTTTTATTATATCCAGCCATTTGTGGTCATATAACTTTATAGATATATCCTGCCTCAACTTAAAAATGTAAAATTATGGCAAAGCCTCAATATTCTGTAGCATTTTTTTTTCCTTTAGTCTTAAAAACGCATCTTAAAATTTATTTCTGATCCACTTTTGCTATTGTATTCCGGCTAAACAGATAGAAGGCCACTCTAAAATTCATTATCTTTTTCTTTTATCATTGTTTATGGACTGTGGTCAGTACTTCTTTTAACCTTTCACATCTTTAATAAGTAGATTGATCTCCTTGTATCCCTCACTCTATGATGACAACATTTGAATATAAAATGTAATTGGTAGATAAAATTTTGTTGATGAGGCTCAGCCCCAAAATTTTTCTGCCTGAAATTGCTGAGAGCTTTTAATTCTGTAAGAATGAGAACAAGCTCACTGAGTTCTTGCTTCTTTGACTGACCAAGTCCGAACACCATGTTTTCTATGGTGCACATATGTATCCTTTGTGTCTCATCATATAATCGTAATTATTATTTTGGTATGGGGTTTTTTTCAGTTAAGTGTGTCTGAATGAGTGTGAGACTTGTGTTACTGCCCACCATAGTGCTTTCTGCAAAATACATTGGTGTTGTGCTATACACCTGAGATATGGTATGAAGACATGCAGAGGGTTTGAAGGCAAAAACCCAGTAGCCCTGAAGGACTGTACTGGTTGAAAAGAGTCAAAACTTATGTATTCTCATTCATTGTGTTTTGCACATTATTTTCCACTGATCAGCTCAGCCTTTTCAGTTTCTGGAACTTAAGTCTGAACCTGTTTTTCTACCTCTTTTTCTCTAGAATAAGTGGAAGGTGGAAGGCTGAAGGCTTGTTCCTTAGCTATCAGTCATAAAACAAACCTTGCAAGAAATATCTGGTTTGGGCGCCTGTTTTTCAATTATACCTTTGAACACTGCCTTATGGCTACAAATGCTTTTGATTTTTTGATGGTCACAGGGGTTTTTGGGATTGTTGGGTTTGGGGGTTTTTTGTTTGTGTTTGTTTTCTTTTTCTTTTTCTTTTTATTTTTTTAATAAGAGGGACTTACAATAAACCTTTTTTAAATGTTCTGCTTATTTAATCAAGTACTGGGCTGACAGTGATGTGTTTAAAATCATACATTTTGCAGAAGGTTTGAGCTGCTAACAATCTATAATCCACTGTCTCTCAGAACTCCAGTTTCTATGCTCTAGCACTGCTATTTCTGCATAGCAGATGTAATGTATATTTTCCAGTAAATACTTGATCCAAGGATTTAGAACCCCTGTGACTGTCTGTATCTGAATTTTCTCCTTTCATGTTCCCTGATCCATCTCTTTGTTATAAGCTTTCAGCTGAACTGAATGGATGTAGTTCTTGTATAATTAAGTGCCCTAATGTATCTGCTTCACCAACCCCTGAATTAAAGTTTTAGGAAGTGCCAGTCTGCCCACACTGACTGAAGTGGCAGGTATGTGAAAGTGTTTTCTTCTCATATTTTTTTAGTGCATCAGGAGATGTATGAGTAATTCCACTTTTGATATTACTAGAGATATTAATCAGTTCTGTAGCTTCCTGTATCCTGTTTAATCAATCTAATTTGTCATTAAGATTTTTATTGCCAACATTTTCTAGATGCCTCTATGACAGGACCATTGAATTCTGTCAACTTAATTTTATATTCTGTTGACAGTTTCCCTGTGCCAGTAAACACACCCTGAAACAATCTTTAACATTGCCCTGCCTTCCTGCATGAATGGTCCCATGATCAGATTTAATATTTGACATGTTTTTGACCCACTGTAAGCAATCCATTTCCTGCAAAAATTACAGACGTCAACATTTTAAGTTTTATCTTCACCGTTGCATCTCTTGCATACCTTACAGTAGGAAAGATAGCCACCAGGGGAGCAAAAGCTTTCCTGTGTATTTTGGGGAAAGTACTTTAATGGAACTTCAGCTATCATATTGACTTTGTAGTGTCAAGTTGTGTTGAATATATTAAGAATGTACCTCTCTCTTGAAGATTTCTCATGATGGTTTTTCTGATTGTACACTGTGTGTTGTTTGTATGTCATGTTTCTTTTTCAGCTCTTTCAGTGCTTTTCCATGTGCTTTAGCAAAACTGTTTTAAGCTTTGCAAACTATGTCCCTATTTCCAAGGCAGAAAACTGCTCAAGTCTGATAAATTTCATGTTATGTGCTTTTTTTTCCCTGCAAACATAGTTTGTCTGCATTATGAAGACTTTATGGAAGTGTTCATGAATTTTCTTTGCACCTGTGCATTACTGTGTATCTTTATGTATCTGTCTGATTCCAACTGACATTTTCTTATCTTCCTACCCAAACTTCTAATATGATGTAGCAATGCTCTTCAGCTTTCAAAATTCTATCTTTTCTACCATATTTAAAATCTTCTGGCAGTTGTCTTCTCAGTCCCTGATCCCAGATATGATCCAAACACAAATTAGGATTTCGGAAGCCCTCTACATGCATCTGTGATTCGTTGATCTAAATGCTCGTATAAATAGCTATAAAGTTTTTCTCCCTTTCAAAATGACATACAGAATAGTATATATCAAGTTAATGTGTTATTTTCTCCTGGTTTCAGCTGGGATGGAGGTAACTTTCTTCATAGTAGCTAGTGTGAAGCTATGTTTTGGATTTTTGCTGAGAAGAAGGCTGATAACACACTGATGTTTATAGTTGCTGCCAGGACAGTCAAGGGCTTGTCAGCTTCTCTGCTGTGCCAGTGTCTGCAGGTCTGCCATCCCAGCCAAAGCCAGGACAATCATGATGCAATAAATTTGTGAGCAACAGGATGACAACGACTGACCCTACAATATGTATATGAAAATACATAATGTATTTTCTACATTATTAATTTTATTTGGGAAGAGCATAAGGCATGTGTTCTGGGTTAAGCTGAGACAGAGTTAACTTTCTTCATAATAGCTAGCAAGAGGTTGTGTTTTGGATTTGTGCTCAGAAGAAAGCTGATAAAAAGTGATGTTTATGTGGCTGCCAAGGTCTTTAGCTCCTCTGTCTGTCTGCAGACCGGTATTGAAAATAATACTATACACAAATATACAAATGAGTGATAGTGATACTGCCGCCTCCACCCAATAACCAAGTCTCAGCCTGTTCCCGGCTAACGATCCCGGAGCAGGGAGTGTCCCGAAACCACACTCACGGAACAGAGAAAACAGTCCGAGCGTCCCAGACCGAGAGCGTCCCGGGGTTGGAGGGGGGAAGGCCTTGGAAGAGCGACCACCTGGAGCGAGATGACCCGGAGCAAGAGAGATCCGGAACCAAAAGGGATGATCTTCCGGAGGGGCCTCACCTATATACTGGGCATGACGTGTGTGTTATGGAATAGATTATTGGCCACTCTGGGTCTCAATCCTGAACCTAAGATCAAATCCTGGTCTAGTAACTGGGGCTGTGCTCCCTCCCAGATTCTCCTGTTTGCGGACAGACAGAGAAGCTGAAAGACCTTGTCAGACGCATAAACATCACTTTTTATCAGCTTTCTTCTGAGCACAAATCCAAAACACAGCCTCTTGCTAGCTATTATGAAGAAAGTTAATTCTGTCTCAGCTTAATCCAGGACAGCATGACACCAGGTGAACCAGGAATCATTTCTCAGCGTTTATCTGGAAATATAACTGGACGGAATTTCTTGTGATAGGAGAGAGCAGCTAAAAGTGATGTATAAATTTCAAAAACAGGATCATAAGCTGTGCAGCAATGATAACAGTGTGCAATATTAATATATGCATCTCACAAGGGGAGGTGATAAATGAGACAGCTCTGTGACAGACTGCAAAGGCATGTAATAAATAAGTTTACCACATAACTCTGCAATTTATCAGATACCTTTTGCCATTACCTGCCCACTAATCCATCTCTCAGGGATTTATTTTCACAATCCAGATTCCTTAGCAGCTTGAAACACCCTGCTTCCTTTAAAGTTCAACCTGGCAAAAAACCGTTTTTTTTCCTGTTCTCCCTACAGTAACTCTGTCAGAAGCATATAATGAGCTAACCTGGGCCACTGAACATTAGCAGCTTTGCTATACATGAAAATGTCCTCACAATTCTAAAATGCATTAATTCTCAGCACAGGAAATGGGCTACTGGAAATCCCATCCTAATAAGTCTGAAACACTGACTGTTTCTAATGAAATACATTGCTGTCTTTCACCCCTGCTTTCTTTTCACTGTGGAATTGTTTCTGGAAAAACTCAGAGACACAAATCTGTCTGGATTACTGATTTCAAATGTGTCACCTCACAATTATTACAAATGAATACCATTTAACAGGGAAGGACACATTTGAACAGGAGCTGATTAAACAATCCTTAGGGAAATATAATTTTTTTTTTCTTTTATAAGTGATGTGATTTAGTGGATATGGCCTCTTTCTCAGAAAATCGTAGGTCTTCTTCAAGATTAGTTTTTTTGGATTTTTTTTTTCAGGATTTACGAAATTTCTCCAAGTATAGATACATTCATTTTTTTTCCATTTTGAATTTCTCTGTTTTATCCAGAGTTTTTGTCTCCCTCATTTTTTTGAAAGATTCCTAGGATGTCTGTCATGGTGTCCTGCCTGGATGCACAACAGTTCTCTACTGTTTCAGGTTTTTTATTTTCTAAATGTCATTGTGAAAGTTGACTTAATTTTAGAAATTGGCGATAAATGTTTCGTTGTCACATTTTAAGAACCAGTAGCTCCAGTTTATTGTCTAATCAACTCGACTGTGTCTGAAATAAAACTTTTCTTTCTTCAGTTTTGGTTCTGTGAAAATATTGAAATCTTATTATGCTCATTCAAGATGAGATGAAGCTTTGAAAACTTATAGATGTATGTGTTTGTGTGT
This sequence comes from Pterocles gutturalis, assembly GCF_000699245.1. NCBI lineage: Eukaryota > Metazoa > Chordata > Aves > Pterocliformes > Pteroclidae > Pterocles > Pterocles gutturalis. The sequence continues at coordinate 12,341 of NW_010117635.1, forward strand.
ATGAGAGAGGTAAAAATGAAATTTTCATAATTTTTACAGCCATTGAACAAAAAATATCTTAAAGGAAAAAGTGAATAAAACCATGTGAACAAAAAAATAAGCTTCAATAAAACTGTCTATATTGGGTTTTTTTCACTGATTTGGATTTTGTGAATCCAAGCCAAGTTCATACTGGTTTGTGTATTCTGAAATTCTCTACCTATATATTAAAGAAGTAATTTTTATTTTTGTTTCTGTTTCTCTATCTAGGCAAATACAGTAACGGTTGGATCACTTTGAATGAACTTATCATCTCCTTCAATATAATTTACAAATTATAATAGCTTTTCATTTATTTGATTTGCCGTTTTAGAAACCAGTTACACTTGATTGTACAGACAGCCATGAGTTGCTTTTCTGGATAACCAACAGTAGCTACCCAGAAACTGTGTGTGTCCATGTGTTCTATGTTCACAAACACCAAAAATTGTAATAATATACATGAGGTAAACACTTCTAAATCACTTTATCCTGAAAGCATTTCACCCAAGCCATCTTTAAATCTTGCAGTTCAATGTGTGTTTTGTTTCCATAATAGGTACTGTGTGTTACTTTTTTCCTTCTCAGCACAAATCTAAAACACAGCGTCTTACTAGGTGCTGTGAAGAAAGTTAACTGTCCCAGCTGAAACCAGGAGAACTGTGTCCAAATGGTGGTCCGTCACTGGGATAGGGAGGTCACTCTAACTCCTGTTTAGCAGTGTTTACAGTACATAGACATCCAGCCAGCACAGTGCTGAAAGGTCATGAAACGCATGAAGTTTTAGTATGAGAGCGGGAGGCAATTAATGAGGCTTAACCAACGGTGGGTTATTCCTCATCTCTTTGCAAGCCATGGACAGACTAAAGCTTGGCATGATTCTTGGCTCCCTTTTGGCTAGGTTGCTGTACTGGAGGCATTTTTCACTCATAGCAGTACCAAAATCGCTTCTTCTGGCCAGATATCAACTAAATAGAACAAGGTGTGGTCTGAACCTTTCAGAGGTTGTTTTTGGGTGCCTACATAATTCATAATGTCTAGGATCAATATGCTAAATGCAGTTAACTTTGGTGAGAGATGGGTTCCAACTAGTTTTTGAAACTGTCTGTAGGGATTCAAAGTCTGTAGAGTTCATAACTCATGAGATTTAGTTGTTGTAATAACATTCTCTTTTTAAAGGCTAGTGAACATTTGTAGAAGTGTGTGCTGCATATGATCTGCCAGACCTAGCCCCTTTGTGAACTCTGGGACTGCTGGCTCCTCTCCCACCTCACCCATGGATTTCCTACTTTGGAATCAATGTGTGGGAGAGGAGAGACGGATTTCACACTTGCACTGTTGTGCCCCTGGTTTAGCTTAGCCGAAAAACCAAGTGAGTTGCCTAACTTTTAGAGGGAGTATTAGTATGGACAGGATCAGAAAATCAAACCTAATCGTTGTGTGTCCTAGGCTGTAGTAACTGTTACACCATCCTCCTTCTGTGTATTGTCAGTTGTAAATTATGAAAGCTTTCTGTGTCCCAGGATGCAGCTTGGGTTTCTGTCTGTTTCTTAAGATTTGTACGTATCAGAGTTGGTTTATATGTTGAGTGTAAATTTAAATAATAAGAAACATGATCTTGACAATAACTTATTATAGATTTCCGTTAGTGCTACTTGTGAGGGAGGAAAGTAATGTCTTAGTGTGCCATTTATCAGTGAGCACAGTGGCTCAGAGCAATTTTGTGCTCTTCCCAGGTCCCAGGCGTCCTCATATAGATTTTTGCTTCTGCTAGGAGGATGGAACCCTGAAACACAACCTGATGCTTTGTCTTGTTGAGCCGCTATTTATTGACTGCACAGGTATTGGTTCTTGCAACACAGGAGTATAGCAAAAGTTATGTCCTACAAAACAATCCTTACACTTTTTCATTTCTTTCAATATCCCATGAGCAGAAGTTAAAACTTTTTGATTAAGAACATTTTGATATTGATCAAGAATCTATCTCAACAGGCTAAGCCTTAGCCATACATTTTGCTGAGCACTTGCGATTCATGGTGACACTAAACAGTAGTAGAGAGAATTTTCTTGCACACCCTGAAACCATTAGTAAAGTTAGAAGGAGAACGAGCTTCAGCAGCTGATTCTATATTAAATAATTTGTGTGGAGAAGAAAATATGAAGGGTATTTCTGTTCAGACCCATCAAATTTTAATACGTGTAGCAATCAGTGAAATACTGTTAGTGACATTTCAAAAGATGTCAGAGGCATCAGAACCCATTGCTTTGTATTTATGTCATGAAAGATTGCACTGGGATGTTCTGTGGTTTTCATGAGATTTCACAAATCAATAATTTGTTGTGTACTTTTATTAGTTTTTCTGTTATTTACAGTTACGGGAAGGAGCATGACTTTGATGGGAATTAAATGTTTCATTCATTTAGCTGCTGTAAACATGAGGTACACTGAGAGAAAAACAAAGCAATGCCTTCTTGTCTTTTTCTCTTTAAACTACCATTATGTGAGGTGGCACAGAAGGACTACTAAATATAGATGTTTCCTTCTTATTTTCTGGTTATTTCTATTGAGTTAACAAAGTTTCACCAATAGCAGAAGACTTCTGATGAGGAAAAAAATAAGCAAAATTATTTTAGCTGAGATAATTTCCACTTGTATGTTTCATAGGCATGCAATCCCAAACAAAAGATCTTCCTTTGAGCATTTTCATTCAAATTTTGTGTAGCTATATTTGTAACAAAACTTATTCTTGCAGTCTCATCTAAAAAAGTAGTGCACTGATTCACTGAATAGCTGAATCTCTGTAGTCTGCAACTCACATAATTTTTTCTGATTTGGATTTTGAAGCATAAATTTGCACATGTTATTTATTTCCAAGCTTTTGAACTAATTTATATCCATGGAGGATTTGGATCTTTATGCAGAAATATTTGAACCCTAATTTTTTTTTTTCTGTGTTGCCATCTTTTGCATTTTTCTATCATACGCCTTTAAAATTAACTGAAAAAGTGATAAATGCCAGTAATTTTTAAAAGTTTAAAATAAACTTGTTCAGATAGTGAAATGTACCAATGTATGAAGGGATATTTTTATGATGTTACTCCATTGCATTTTTTAATCTCCCTTTGGCTTTATATTTCACTTGATACATATATTTTGAATCAAATAAATTAAGATGTTAACACCATATTTCACATTTTCTTACTTGTTTTTCTGGTAGTAATGTAAGAGAAATGAAGGAAATAGTTCTGATGCATAGTGAAAGTAACTAGAGCTAAAGAAGTGTTCTGGAAAATACAAATCAGTGTCTGAGTCCTTACCCATTTAAGTGCTATTTGTATGCACTATGTTTTGTTAGTACTGTATTCATAATAAAGTAAAGAAATCTCATTTTCCTGCCAGGGAGCATGGAATCAGATTTAGCATTTATTTAAGCTACACTTCCCTTTCATTACTTGGGGGAAAATAATGCATACGTGCATGAATACATTTGGGGGCGGGGAGTGGGGAGCAGGGGAGCACACTGTTCAGTTCTAAAGATGATGTTCAGCTCTATAAAATGATAATTTTTTCTGTCCAGTAGCATGTGTAGTGGAGAACAAAAAACGACGATAGCTTGTGAAGGAACACACTGACGTTTCCTTTCTTCTACTAGTAAGATGGCTCTTTATAGATGAGATCAGTGTGGTATTGAAGGCTTTCTTTAGGTGATACAAGGAGATATAACCACTGTAGTATCCTTTTTTAACTACTCGTGGGGTAAAGTTGTAATGGCTTAGTCACTGTCACTCCATGTATATAACTAGACAGAATTATTTTCACAGAAGAAGAGGTTGACGGCAGCATGTGCTGCTGGGAAGTTGTGAAAATGATGTTGGCAGTGAGACAAAAGGACCATGCCACTCTGGAAGTGAAACTGATCTTTATTGGGTTTTGGCACATCCATTTGAATCTGTGAAACAGGAACAAGGAGCTGTGGTTCCCTGTGGAAGAGCTGCAGCTGATTATTTACCTCATTCTCCCACAAGAAAAAATAAAAAATATCCAAAAAGGTACTATGGTAGCTCTGTACAAATTGTGTTAAGAGTAGTTGAGATGAGAAGGTAAAAGAAGGTAAGTGAATTTAAGTAAAATATTTGTATAATGAAAATATGAGTTAATTGGAAGAAAAGAGTACAATACAAGTTTTGTTTAAATTTTTAACTCAATAGCTGGTGATGGAGAAAATACCTTTTAGAGCACTATAGCAGTCCTTTTATATTTTTTCCTATATAAACAAAATATGATTTCTTCTTTCATAAGAGGGAAGTACAGTCCTCACTTTTGACTGAGAATCAAAATTTGATTTAAAGATAACAGTTGTGGTTACTACAGGAATTTGACATAAAAACTCTTAAGTAAGGGAGATACCAATTCTGTTCTGAACAAAATTACTTTGACCATACCTTCTGTATGTGGATCAACGAAAATATAGAGTCAGTGTTACTTTGCATACCCATTTGAATTCTTTATAGATGTTCATCTGATCTCTCAGAGTCATCTGTATCAGCCTCTACTCAAAGCAAGACTAACTTGAAAATTAATTTGGAGAGCTTAGGGTGTTGCCACAAAACTTTAGTATGTTTAAGGGTGGAGATACCACAACCTCACTGAACAACCTTTCAGTGTTTGCTCGACCAGTGTTTGACCAGCCTCAACAGGAAAAGTTTTATCATCCAATCAGAATTTCTTTTGATGAAGTTTTTGAACATTGCTTCTTTTTCATGATACTCTGATAAGAAAAATCTGGCTTTATCGTCTGTAATTGCCTGTTGCTCATCTGAAGACAGTGATAAGATCTCTCCCTTAACCTTCTTTTCTTGGCTGAACAAACCCAGCTCTCTCCACCTTACTTCGTGTACTCCAGTCCCTTTACCACATTGCTAGCCCTCTATTGTAGTTGCTCCATTTTTCAATATATATTTTTTTTTATACTGTGGAGCCCAAAACTGGACATGGTAGTCCAGATGTAGTCCTGTAGTGTCAAACAGGGGGAAAGA
>NW_010117635.1:17426-22401 GCF_000699245.1 Pterocles gutturalis
GACCTGCTGGCTACACTTGTGCTGATACAGCCCAGTATGCAGTTGTTTCATCATTGCAAGATACTATTTGGTACCTGCAAATTTCCAAAAGCATCTACAGGCCTTAGCTCTGAAGTTCTTAATTCAGTGTAGTATGTTGTGCTCATCTTTCTGTGGGCACATGAGCCATGCTTCAGGATAGTCCAGCTTTTATTCCTTCAGTAGTACCTGGCCGATAGAGGTGATGCCTTCTGACCCATTGCGCTTGTACCAGTGTGAGAAGCAAAACTACTTCCTATTGTGTCTGCAAACAACTGCGTATTTGAGGATGGAAAATATCGCATCTGCATGAGAAGAAGAAATGAAGAACTGACACCTGCTATGCCTGATGATGGCAGAGCACTAAGAAGCACTGAGGTTTGTGTCTGCATGTGCTGGGAAGTAGAAGACGATATTCACCATAGGAGTTGCAGAACTCCCCTTCATGAATATAAGCCTGTGTATAAAGTAGGACCTACTTATGGACAACTGCAATCACTTCTAAAGAAAAAAAAATACATTTTTAAGTGAGAATATTTGTGGATGTAGCTGATAATACCCTTCAGATACTAGTGGACACACATAGTATTTTCTTTTGGCAACATTTTCACACTGCCAGGAAATACTTTTTACAAGTTATACAGTATTTTAGATTTATAAAAGTTGATTGTTGACATTTTGACAACCTGAACACATTAGTCCTCAACTGTAGAGGAGATCAAAGTGTGAAAAAAATTAGTGTGATATTTGTAATAGTGGGTGGTTTACAGTGTTAATTCTGAGACCAAGCTTCAGTACATTCTGTAAGAGAACACCCAAAGAGCCTCTTAATTAGTACAGAGAAAGACCATGCCAAATCTGTCAGAAAAAGCTGCTACTTAGTCCTTTTGGTTAGTCTGTTCTTTAAGGATGCTATGTTGATGGGTGGGGATGGAGAGAAAGCATAAAAATGTGTAAAAAATCCCTGCATGGGGAATACATAATATAAAATAATAATGTGTCTGTTTCACTGAAAGTCTGTTTCTTTTCTTCTTTTCTTCCCAAAATCTACAAAAGAATTTTCAAGTTGGCTTTAAAGTTACCAGTAATCTTCCACTTGCAAAGAAATGTAATTGTATTCTCACTCAGACCTATTCAGGAAATACTCTGATTTTAGACAAGTATTCACTGATTGTTTGCATTATTTGCTTGAATCAAGGAAATATTTTACAGTTATCTAGTCTCCATAATTATGTATATCGGTTTTAAACACAACTAGTTTCTTTAGGCAATATCATATATCCTAGCTTTCCATAACAGGAGAGATACTGAGTAATATCTTCATCAATCTCGTATATTGACCTGTTGTTCTATCTACCCTATAATGTGAAATTCATGGTATAATTAGTGACATTAGTAAACAAGTAGTAAATTTAGTTTACTAAATTCAATTTAGTAAATAATTAGTGAATTTAAAAAACTGATAATGTGATGATGAGCAGACATAACAAACAGCTGAGCCTGTGAGACCTTTGCTTAGTATTTCTCTGTATGGTTGTCAGTATGTAAAAAATTTTAAAGTGTTGCATTTGGTCAGTTGTGCAGTTTTGATGAATTTTGTAAGCACCTATAGGCAGACCCCTATTGACTTTTATGATTAGTGAAAAGTAAAACAGGAGAAAAACAGCTAGTCCTTGAAATAAAGAGGGGTGAACAGGTGGCATATAAATTGTTTGTAGAACAGAATCAAAGATTTCTGGGTGTTCTTTGTGTGGGCTGAAGTCACTTGACTCAAGTAGAAAAATATACAATATCCTAATGAAACATTATCCATATAAATTGTAGTTCTTATTTAGGATACAAGAAGTATTATGCCTGGAAATATGCTGGCTCCTGGAGCCAAAGCTGTAGAGAAGCATCAGTGTGGTATGAAGTCCTGGCTAATTAGTAAGGAGTTACAACAGTTCAGCTCACTTCAGAAGGAAAGAATGAAAATAGCTTGGAGCATATTTTATTAGGTAATAACAGAAGGTCATTGCATTTTTATGATTATATTTTCACATATAAGATTTGGTTAAAATAGCAAAAGCTGGAACTTCTGTTGCTTTTGGAGGGTTTTCTCTTCTCTTAGCTGTTGCAGTAAGATGAGTTTATATTCCCTAACAGTGTTTTGGTTTTCTTCTGTGCTTTTTTATTGCCATGAATGTTATTTATTTCTTTGTTTGTATCGTTTGCTTAGAAAAATCTGTTTATCAAGTTGTTTGTTTTGATTTTGAATATCACAGGCTTGGAATGAAAACATTCATCTGTAAAGATGCCAGAAGACAATAGGGCCTTCTGTGAAACAGACAAGCTCTAAAGAATAGACTACTTTAAAAAACATAATCACTGAAGATATGGGTTTTACTTTGGGCACAGGCATTTGGATGATGCTTTAACCTGAGAGGTCTGGGTTATTATGAGCTTGTGCTCTAGCCAAACTCAAAGAACTGTGCTATGACACAGGCTTCCGCATAGTCAACGTGAGCCATGTGTTATTGCAGTACTATTAGACAAGTTGTAATAGTGCTGCAAACCTAGTAAGGCACGGAAAAAAGCCTGTAATTGTACTAAGTCACATTCCCACTCTGCTTTGGGCAGGGTGGCCCTTTACTGGACTATCATGTTCCACTGCTTGAGAATATTGTCTTGTTCCACAGACTTTATAAATTTGGCACTAAATAAACACAAGTTTAGGACTTGAGTTCTGTCTCCCTGCCTTGAAGTCCATAATTGCGTCTTTATCATTACTGCAATTTCTCCATTAGGATTACTCTGTGTAAAGGTTATTTTGCCTGTTTTCTATTAGCCTTTTCTTGGCCCTAAATGGAAAAAAATTCTATGCCTTAGAAGTTTGAAAGACAGATAAGATTCCTGCAGCATTTTTTAATGCATTTACTCTTTTACCCTAATGAAAACTACTTAATATAGCTTAAATATGCATGTAAAATCTGCATTTCTACCTGTTATAACCCCAAAAGAACCAAATTGTAACTGTTAGAAAAGTCATCTGTCCATTTCTCTACCCCAAAATTTGAACAGGTGTACATATACTCTTTGACAGGTGTTTGTTTAACCTATTTCAAAAGTTTTTTATCATATAATTACTTTACATTATGTGTGGGTCTCTTTGGAGTGGTTTTCATTTCTGACAGCACATCTGGAAGGGCTTGCTTTCTTTTTTATTTAAGTGCTTCTTTTTCTATCATTAAAGGCAAGTTTGAGTGTCCCTTAGTGAAGAACAGTCAGTGGAGGAGGTGTTAATTGTTTATTTCTTCAGAAAAGTTCCACTGAGAAAAATCACATTGTTAAATATCCAGAAAAAGAAGATATTATATGTAAATATAGGGAAATCTCTTTTCAAAACGTTATCAATTCACCTCTATTTCAAATCAATTTATATAATTTTTAGCTTTAAACTTGCACAATTAGTCACCTATGCTCTTCTTTCAAAAGTTGTTTTAGACATGTTCTACCTCTTTTTTGTGTTTAAACCAAGGAAACTCATACCTTTTTTTTTTTTTTTTTTTTCAGTTTTACCCAGTTGACAAAACCAGTTTTAATCTTTTCTCCATTTAAGCATATCCTTCTGCCTTTGTCCTTTCATTTTCAATGTGGGGAAAAGGGGGAAAAGTCTTTATGCAGTGCCATCTCTCTCAGCTTTGAAGCACTGCCAAACTTCTACTTCAAAGCTGTTTCAAGGCTTCAGCTTTGTCACAAAATCATCATGTACCAAGCTTTTAGCAACCCACACAACAGTTTGCTTTTTAAAGTATGCCTTCATTACTGAAGAAAGGTTAACTCTGGTGATTTCATAAATTATCTCTGCAATTATAAACTTCTCTCCAATATATGGGAAATATCTTCAGACAATACTATTGTCTGTAAAAAGTTTCTCTATTAAATTAAATTACAAAAAAATTATTATGTTATGTCCTGAATATTATGTTTACCTTGTAGTTTTCCATTTGACTAGTATTCTGTTTCTAAGCATCTGAAAGTGAATTTGAAGAAAAGTTCTCAATAGATGCCCTGTAAGTTTTGTGATGTTGATCTAAAATCCTAAGAAATTTCACTGGGATTTTTAAAGTCCTGACTATTCTTTTATACTTAGATGCATGTGTATGTAAAGAGATACGTATATCAGGTTTAAAACATTCAAATTATTTTTATAAGCATATTAATAAGGTTAACACAGAGAACAAAGAATATACTGTGTCTGGTGCAGGTACATGTATGTAGGTAGATAGAATGTAATCAGTTCATCCTTACTGCAATAGGAGTCCTTCATGAAGGAAAATTTTATGTTCACATAACTAGACTCTACACACAGCAATAAAATGAGCAGGGTCTGACATAGAGGTCTGGATGACTTACACTATATACCCAGGTGGCATAAACTGTAGTTTGACTCCAGTTTGACTTTGTGAAGCTTTTCCCAGTAGAAAAGCCCAACTTGGTTTTGACCACAGACATACTCTCAACATTTAAAAGTCAGTATGATTGTCTGTGGTCTGACTTGGTCAGGAAAAGAGCTGAATGAAGAAAAAATGTGATTCTTGATCATGAGCTTTATACTTTGTTATTGGGTTGTTTGGTAATATTTTTTAAAGTGAAATCTACTTCTTAAGTATTTTTTATTTCTGTTTCTTAAAACTGAGGTGGTCTGTCTTGTAGCTTTTTAATCAACACAATGAAAAACAGAAAATAAAGAAATGGTGAAAACTGCATCTTCTAGGATAATATGGTATCAACTGCAAAAGTCTTACCCCTGATTATGGTGCTTGAAATAAACTGTACTGCTCAGGTCCATAAAGCTGTTTTCTCTACCACTGACTTAATGCATTCTGGGTTACTACATCTTTATCAATGATCTGGAGGAGGAGATTGAATGCTCCCTCAGTAGGTTTGCTGAGCGGGTGTGTTGACCTCCTTGAGG
>NW_010117636.1:0-30849 GCF_000699245.1 Pterocles gutturalis
TTACTATTATTATAATCATTATTATTATTGTCAATATTATGGTAGTTTATTTAATAAATTGTTCTTATCTCAACCCACAAGTGTCTTTTCCCTTCACCTCTTTAATACTCCCCCCCATCCCCCAATAGCTGTCCACTAGCATGGACGGTGTTTTTCTCTATATCTACAATTTTTAATCCATTTTGTATTAAAAGAAATAATGAATTTAGCAGTCTTTAAGAATTTGGGAGAAGAATTTAATTTTTCTAATTAACAGAAACTTTACACTCCTGAAAGAAAGGCATCTAAAAACTAAACGTAGTTTTCTTTATTTTATAGTAATACAATTATTTTCCAGAGAACCTAGCCTCAAGACCTAAAATCAGTTTACTGGACAGTGTTAATTTCTTATGAGACTAGCTTACTATATTGCATAAATCCCATTTATTACTTGAATTTAATTTAGCATTTAATTTAATTTTAATTAAATTCTTCCTACATCTTGAAAAGACCTATATCTAACTGCATTTAACTTCACAAATGATTTTATCCTAACAACCAATTTATCAGTTTTCTCCATAGGGATTATATGTACAGCATAAATATGCAAAAGCAAAAGGAGAACAGAACACAAAACCCATTCAGCAATACTATTACACACAAAGGGGGAAAAAAAGAATTGCTGACATCTGTTTATAAACAGCATACAGTTTCCTACTGTTTAATCATACTGTTGAAGCAATGAGGGTTAATAAATTTACAAGCCAGAGAGAATAATGACCTATTTATTACATTTAGCTTTATTAATTGACATTATTGATCCTCAAAATCCTCATTTTGGATACTCCCCAAATAAAACTCCCTATACTAAAAAGTTCGATACGGTGTCACAGTGCAGTTGAACAAATGAATCATGCATGGCAACCAAAGAAAAGAAAAAGTAAACCAACATTGAGGTGCATGTTTTTCTTAGATCATCAGCAATTCTTCTCAGAACTTACCAGCTGCTATAATTGTGTTACAAGTTGAAGTATAAGCATTGGAAGAAACAGTCTGAAGTTTAGAAAATGAGAATTATAATGGTCCAAGCTTTTATAGGTTAGATCTCCCAAACATTAAGGGAGATGGAGAAAGTTTAGAAAAGTGTGATCCAGATTTAGACTGCTTAAATTCCACCTTTATCATTCTGCTTAGTGTTTTCTATTTGCTTGCTCTAGGCTGTCATATATGTTTAGCCTAGATTAAATACTGCCATAAGTATTTACCTAAATCTGAACTTTATGAGAGGAAGATGAGACTGACATCAAAGAAGGTGAAAACCTTGCAGTAAGAAAAAAGTCTCAACACCACAGACGACCCAAACTGTAAGGAGGTTTATAAAGTGAAGATCTGAAGTATTTAACATACGAGAAGATGGAGGGGATGTAATTGCAACAGGAACTAACTTTAGCAATTGCATTTTGATAGTGCCTCTGGAGTAGCAGCCAGAGGCCAGACAAGATACAAAGAATTTTAAATGGCATTAGTTGGCTGCATTTTGACAACTGAATCCTACACTCCTTTATTTACATCCTGTCTTTGTACCTTCACTTCATGATTTTTAGTGTTTTGGTGAACATTCCTAGACAATAAAAAAGGCATAAAAGTAAGTTCAAAAGCAATCATTTTCCTACGTCTCTTTCAACAACCCCAACATTACATGCCAATTTCCACTCTGGCTTTGTTCTAATTTATTTATGTGCCTGAGAAGTAAAGGAATTTTCAGAAGTATATCTTAGGTAGTCTATAAGCATTTCGAAGAACATCTCTTGCTTTTTTTCCTTGGAATTGTTCACCAGAGCCTCACCTGAGGCTCTGGGTAATTCTGCAAAGTAGGTGAACAAAGCCCTTGAACTGAGTGAGTCAACAAAGAGAGGGAAAGAAGGCTGACTGTACTGCAAGTTCAGCTATGGGGGATACTGAAGGGACAAACTGTCAAAGTAAAAGTCAACAGATCAGTGCAGCTACAAGATAAAATAAAGCAACCACTTTCCCTCTGACATCGAGCAAAATAAATGTAGATATAATATTAGGGATAAGGCAGTCTTTCCAAAGTACTGTAAGAAAGTCCCATTTCCAAATCAGAAGTCCTGTCTGACACGGAAATACAGATCTGGTGGACGAGGAAATGGTGGCAGGTCCTTATCAAAAGATGACCATGTGTCCTCTTGTACAAAGGATAGCCCTGCACCTAGGGAACCTTCAAGGGAAGGATGGATAGCACTGAAGTTGGACCTATTCAAGCAGGAAGCAACAGAGAATCATCAGAATAGACAGACATTGAAATGGAGGACAGTGAAGCAATGATACACGTTAAGTCTAAGAAATAAAATGATGAAAAGAGAATGCCTGTTCTTAAGTAAGGGTATTGACATAATAAATAAGAGATCAGAAGCTGGAGGGAAGGAGGACAATCAATGGGACACTAATACTAGGAGGCACAGTGTACAGGGAAGACAGAATAGGATGTTACTATTGAACAGATGCTCTTTATCAGTAATCATAGTGCACACACATACAATATAACCTTGTAGGAGCAAAGAAGAAGTAAACAATAATAATAAAAATATCATTATACTTAATTTCCAAAAGGGGTACTATAATAAAATGTGAGAACTTATTCAGAAGAAGGAAAAATGCAAGTCAAAAGTTGAATCTTTAAAGATGTTGCAGAAAATGTACAAGAATAAAATTATTGAGACTCAGAACTAATGCAACAAAGTCACAAAGAAGTGAGGAAAATACAAAAAGAAATCAGTGTGGCTAAAGAGTGAGGATAAAAACGGCAATCAGAAATAAGAAAATGTGATGTTGTGTCTGAGTGAGGAAAACAGGGATGACAATAAACTCAGGCACTTTAAGTGAAGCAATGCAAATAAGACAGGCAATTAAAAAGTTTTGGAAAAAGTACGAAAAGAAAAAAATGTAATAAATCCTTTTTAAAGCACATCAAATGCAGGAAGCTCATCCCAGTGCCTTTAAGGTCAACAAAGGCTCAAGTTATAAAAGCAGCACATCAGCGAAATGAATGTTTTGAATCTGTGGTGACCCACAGTCTGGGGACCTGCCCATACTGCAACTCCTTTTATAGAGGACTTAGAAGGTGGAAAAGTGAAACTAAGAGTCAATGGAAGAGATCACTAAATAAACAGACAAAATAGTAGTAACAAACCACTAATACCAGACAGTATTTATCCAAGAGTTTTAAAAGAACTCAAAGATGAAAGATGTTAACTACTAATGATGGTGTGCAAACTCTCACTTAACAGTGTCTCCATACCAGAGGCTTTGAAAATAATTAACCCGATCATAATTTTTTGGAGAGCACCAAGAAAGATCTAGAAAATTGAGGACCATTAAGTTGACATCTGTACCAAACAAACTAGTGCAAATTACTCTGAAGAAAAGTGTTAACAGGCACTCAGATAAATAAGATGTTACGGACGAGAGTCAGCTTTTGAGGGGCAAGACATGCCTTGCAGATTCACTGGGATTTTTTTAAGGAATGAACATGCCATAGGATCCATCCAATCTGGTTTACTTAGGCTTCCATATGAGAGTTCCATCAACTACAGTCCATTAAAGAAATCAGGCTGCTGTTAGACAAATAAGTCCCTTACACAGAGCAGCAATTTGATGAAAGTATGGCAAGAAAGAGTATGGAGTAATGGAGAATTATCACAGGGAAGAGAATTACTAATTGAGTTGCAGAAGAGTCAAGAATGCGAGCTATGCTCTTCAAGAGATTCAGACCACAAATGACCCAGGAAGCGACTAGTGAGGTGACAAGTCTGTGATGATATTAATCTATGCAGGATCATAAGAACAAGTATCATCTGTTAAGAGTCTTACAACACTGAGTGACTGAAACAATAAAATGGCATATGCAATTAAATGCAGAGAAATTAAGTAAAAAGAAATAACTCAAAATGTTAGGAACTATTAGTAAAGAAATAGAGATTGAAACAGAAAACATTGTTATGTCTTCACATAAATTCACACAAATGCTATTCAAGTTGTGTTCCTTCCACTTCTGAGGAGACACACTTCAACAGTAAAGAAACAGACAAGCGAAAAGGATGAATCAAGGTACTGAACCAGCTAGAAAAGCATAAGCAGCTGGAAAGGTAAATACTAAAGGTTTATATGATCTTGAAAGCGAGTAGACAAATCTATGGAAGAAAAATCCATTCAAGGTACGCATTCTGGCTCCTGAACCTCAAACACTTTAGAATGGGATAGCATTTTAGGGCAGTGTCATAATGTGACTGCCCTCTTCACTAGGCAACTGTTGGTTACTGCCAGAGACAGGGTACTTGACACTTTTGGTTTTACCTAAGGGAATATCTGTTTTTATGTGTTTCTGAATAGTAAAGCAGATGATATCTGAACCTGTAAAATTTTAATTCTTTTTTATGAACACTTTTCCATTGCTTTTTTTACTACCGGATGTTTATAACCATGCATGCCCACCCTCCAGGGATAGTTTCATTATGGATAAAAAGATGCAGTGGTCTTCTCCTAAGTGAACAAGAGCTTGTCTGTCACTTCTGTTTTTCAAGCATATGCCTGAATACATGTTTCTTCCAGACACTCTGTAAACATATAAGTTAGGAAACTAGAGATCTTGCTGAAGCAGCTCTCATCTAGTAATAAGTAGTGTGGGGTTTTTTTCCTCACTACACATAACAGAAGTTCAGCTTTAGTTAGAACTAAGGAGCTATTTTTGCTTCCTATTGCCCTCTTCTGTGCCTGAAGGTGGCAGCATCAAGATGCTAATAATTTAGCAGTTCTAATCAAACAGAACATCAGTTACACTTAAAAATAAATTTCATTTGCAATGTACAAATGAATGGTTAAACTAACAGGTCCTCAAAAGACACAGGTATTGAGGGCAACGGGTTGTACTAATTAATATAAAATAACATCGCCATTATTTTGTTCTAATCATCCACTATAGAATAGGTGTTCAATAATACATTTTGAATAATAAATGCCAATTATTATGTTCTAGATTAATTACTTTCTTAAAACATATTCATAAAGAAAAAAATTAAAACTTAGTATTCTCTTCTATTTATTACGTCTGTTCATATCCTGTTTCATGTCAGCAAGTAGAGAGCACCACCTGTCCATATTAATGTATCTCTTTAGATCTATACATAATGTAAATGTTGCTTTATCACACAAGAACTCAACTGCAGCAAAGCTGGCACATTACACATGGAAGGAAATTGGATAGAAAACTTGGGAAATCAGACACCAGGCTCAGTGTGGATGCATAATCATACATTACAGGTCTAAGAGCAAATGACAGAGTGATACAAGCAAACACACATACAGTTACTTTGGCCTTATTATTTTCTGCTCTAAAGTGGATATACCAAGAGTGATCAGAAAAGTGACAATGGAAAATAGCTTTAGTACTTTTGCTTTTAAAATTTTTATGAGTATGTAACATATTGCTTCTAGTCAAATTCCCCTTCCTGGAGTAGACCACACTTGACTACGGGCTTGCAACAGGATTTTGAAATTATGTTAAATTGTACCATTTAATTTTAGGTAAAAAAGGAAGAATAATGAAGTATTCTTACAGATATTTGTATATAAACCTAGAAGGCAATAGCAAAACATTAGCATATAAAAAAGTAATCATGGACCTATATGGATAACATTTAAATGGTTTTGTAATGGTCAGATTAGGATCTCCTTACTTACTTACCATCAAACCACACAAGTCTCAATAATCCCTGTAAACTGAACGTTGTTTTAAATGGGTAGATTTTAAGATGAAAGACACCATTTATATTTGCTGTTTCCTACTTGCAAGCTCACAAACTTTGTTGAAAACTGAATTCTGAATTGAATATACAGGTCTGAGTGTTACATACTTTCAGGTAGCCTCCAATATGGTCAGGAAAGATGTCCATGCACTACAGATTTGACCCAAGTGTCAAAGGCCACTGACAAACTGGATTTACCCCATATGCAGTTAACTCAGAGTGGGATTTTTTTGCAATTGATGGAGATAGACAAAGAGTACTTGTAAGGACACAAGGTCTGTCTAGTACATTATCTATTTAAGAAGTGTACTTGGACAAAAGCATTTTGTAAGTAAAAAAAGCTTAGTGGTTTAAGCAGGGTGGTTATGTTTTACAATGAGATCTGAGAAAGTCTGTCTCTAGCACTGAATCAGCATGAGAGACTTGCTATATGGTACTGGTGAAGTTGCATGCCTTCTGTCATTCTTTCCAATATTAATTAAGGTAATAGTAAACAAACCTGGAATTACCACCTGTTATTAAAATCACATTACAATTCCCTTTAATAAGAATGCCTTTTCAATCCCTTCAAGCTTTGCTAGCATAATTGATTCTGTCTGAGAATGTTCTACAGTGAGCCTTTTATTTAAGTTAAAATTTCTGGGTATGTTTAGTCACAAAGGTCTAAAAATGTTCTCAAAGAAAAATGAGGTAGAAACACGGTATTGTGCCTATGCTAAAAAATGTTAATTAAACCAGGACCCTTAAGCTTTGAATCCAGGACTTTAAACTCGGCAGATAACTTCAGTCTTAAGGTTCTCCATGTGAATGAATCTATACGTAGGTTGTCTGGGCTGCAAAATTCTTACAGAATTTATCTATGTCATACGCTTTTATAAAAATAACATTCTAAATAGGAATATTTAGTTTAACATCTCAGAAGAGTTCATCGTTGCTGTGTTTCCAGACCTCTCACAAATCCTTCCAGAGACAAGCAAGAGCCACCAACAGATAACCCTACAGAATGGTGAGGAATGCTCTAGCTAAGCTAATGACTCTTCCCAGGGTCACTGGGAATACTGGAAAATTGTGATACCAGCAGATTGTGAATCAAGAGTTTATCACCACATTGCTAAAATACCTCATTTCAAAAGAAAATATTCATGTGTCAGAATTCTTGGGCTTTGTTTAGTTTGCTTTTTTTTTCCCAAATCAAGGAATGTACACAAAGAAGTCAGCAGTAAAAAGAATATTACTGAAATCGTAAGTCAAGCACTCAAGCTGAAGCTCCAGTTGCCAGCACAAAATTAACTAACCTACATTGCTCATATGGATTATGACGTACTCCTTAACTACAAGACAACATACACTATTTCTTCAATACTTCAGCTTTTCAAGGACACCAAATAAATCTTCGATAGAATCAAAGTGCAGTAATGAAGGAGGCGGTTTACTGTAAGACCACTGACTTGCTATAGAAATGGAAACTATACAATAAACAAAATACAATCTTGCAGAGAGAAAAAAGGATGGTTTCCTGGCTCACACTGTCTAATTCTATCCTACAGAAACAGTTTTTCTTCCTGAGATTTCAGTAATTGAGGAAAGCAGATTTCTCATGCTTACTTAACACTGCATTTTTCCTTATTAGCTGATTTAATGATATGGTCCCATTAGCGGAAATGCTTCTTTCTCACAATTGACATGAAAATGGACATAAATTTTCTATTAATAAAGCCTTATGTAATACTTAAGACTCTAAAAAACTAAATAGTAAATGCTACGTGTATGACAGAGATCTGTGCCCTTACGCTCTCAGTAGTTCTGTTTCCTTTTTACAAATTGGGGTTAATTCCACCCCCCATCCACAAGGACATTATGAAGATTAATTAGTGTTTGTGAAAAACTCAGATAATGTAGTGATGTGCACTACCAAAGAACTCTTGGGGAAATGAATAATTTCTTCTTTAGAGAAAGAACTGAATAGACTACGCTAAGTAATATACGGGGCAATGCAATGAACAATGAGGAGAAGACAAAATATTGAAAAGCTGCTTATTAGCTGAGTGGTGTTAATTTTGTGTACGTAATAAGAAAGGGATTCTGTAATTAAAGATTGCTGTAATCCAAATGCAAAAAGTACAAACTAAGAGTGGAGGAATAATTCTGATTCCTCACCTTCCTAACTTCTGAGTTCTTTGCAAACATAATAATGTTCTCTTGGTTTTTTACTACAGCAATAATGATTATGTTGGAATGTTATTTTTATTTTAACAGATCAAAATTTCTGAAGCATTTTGAGATCCAATAATGGAAGATGCAATGAAATATCGAATTACCATGTTAAAAAGCCATATTGACTCCAAAGAGAGAGATAGAACAGTGGCTAATTCACTGTCTGTCACACTTGAGATCAGAGCCAATACAAAACCACTTCTTGTATGCTGATGAGTGATAATTATCACTGACTGTCCATGAGTGATAATATTGCAGAAGAGAAAATATGCCAACTTGATTTTTTTTTTGCTCCAGCAGACTGCATGAGAGAATACAAACTATATTTAAATTTCAATATAAAAATAAACATATAATTAGTGCAGCATTTTCAATAAAGTCTTTTTAATTACTGAAGTTGAAAGCTGCAACTTATTGCAGTTGTAGGGAGCACATTTTTTTTCTGAACTCCTTTTGTTACAGAGTATAATACATTATCTGGTAATCTTCACCAATTACAAGCTAGTAGTATTTAGCAACACAGTGCTGTTAAAAATGTTTTTATATAATCTTCAGTAAATGCAAGTTTCAACTTTTGCTCCAATTTTCAGGTTTCTAATAATAGAGTATTTGAGCCTTATAAATCTTAGAAATCTAATTAGACAATGTTAAGTTCTCTCTAGCTGAAGTCACAGATGTTTCATACCGGGAAAATCAGCAAGCCCCAGGGTTTGTTTGGTCTAGTATAGTGTCAAATTTTCATGGATAATTTAATAGCTAATAACTCTAATTCTTTCCTGTAAACCAAGAGATGATAAATAATGATTGCTCTAAAGCCATAAAATTAACCCTCCAGGCTAAAAAAAAAAAAAAATTTCAGGAAGCATTGAGGAGATTAATTTCTGTTACTTAATGTTTCTTTATTACTAATTGTCCCAGAGTTGCATATATCTCACAATATGAAAGAAAATGCAAATAAATCCACTGAAATCATGCAATTCGGAAAGAAATATGCATCAAGGATGCTGTACGTATCTTTGATGTTACACTGATTAGACTTTAATCAAAGAGACTTTAGTGATTTTTTTTTTTCTTATCGCGTTCTGGTAACAACAGTTTGTTTCCTCAAACAAAATAGCAGTTTCTATCCAGAAAAGTGAGATTTCTGCTTTCAAGGTTTTTTTTTTTAATATATTTTTTCTCTTTTGCAAAAGTGTCAAATAAAATATAGTAATTCTTATTTCTTTAAATAGAACTAAACATACAAAGGTAATTACTGAGTTTGCACTCAAGAGTCTGCATTCTGTGAGAAGATATATTGATTTTTTTCCGAAGAATGTCAGCGTAACATTTAGCTGTTTTTTAATAAGGCTATCAGCAGGTTGGGGCTTATTTGTTTTTATAAAATCATTAGCTGTGTCACTGCATGGAATGAACTGGGTACACTAGGTGAACAATGCTCTATGGCAAAGAAGAGCCATCCCATAAATAAGATGGGTTTGCAGATAATAATCCATTTTCTATGTTCCATCAGACAGGTGGTTAACAGGTTTTTATTCTCCTATTCTTTTTAAAGCAGAGGAGATGCCTTTAGTTTTAGGCAGAATGGAAGCACAGTGCTGGCAATAAATAAAGAATGGGAATAATGTCTAAATGTGGAAACTCAGCAAAATTCAGGAAACACATAAATTCTAAAGATGTACTACAGTATTTGGGAACAGCAGTTTATCTAATCAAAAGTTATGTGCAAAACTGTGAGGAGACTCTTACAGAATTATGTCACCACTGGAAAAGAACGGGTACTTAATATACAGTCTTTGAGGAAAATTGATTTTAACTTGTCATAAATTAAGTGACCAAAAGAAAAAACTAGAAAGTTATAACAACTCTTCTTTATGTCTGTTTCTTGTAACTGCTAGTTTTAAATACTCAGGAGAAGCATACCATAAAGAATTTCCAAGACACAAAAATGTAAGGTGCAATATGAGGTTAATAATAAATAACCTTTAAAGTTGATTAATTCAGAAGTGAAAGGAAAATAAACAATCCAAACAATTTATAGTGTTTTAAATTACCTGGAAAGACTACAAGGACTTCAATTATTATCTTAATTCAGTACGCAGTTCCAGCCAGAGAAGCAAAGTTGCTAAGTTGAGCTTCCTAGGAACTGATGAGCAAAATCTGAATATATATATAAGTTGATGGAATTATTAGCCTGGGGAAAAGGCTATGTTCAACTGTTGTATGATACATTGATACAAATATTGTCCAGGAAGGCAAAAAAAGTAACAGAAATATTACTTTGAGCTTGCTTTGACAATGCTCACATGCTAGCCAGGCAATAAGAAAATAAAATAGGGTGACTCTTATTCAGGTTTGTGTATGTATTCTCAATTCCTGAATTAACCTGTAAGATTCAGAACAGAGAGCTGTGGTGCTGCCACAGAAGTCTGGAAGTCAGTTGCCAGGGACATATAACCCGACAGGGAAGATGAGGACTATAATCGTGTCTTTTTATTTGTGAATAATCTGCATTTATTAAGATAGCAATAAATTTTCTAAAAGTAATTCAAGTACACTGCCATTCCTAATTTTTTATCGTATTTTCTGACAACGAGGAGGGATCTCTACCACAACACACCTAGGAATATTACACAAGTACTTAGACTACAAAGCCTTTTACATTAGTAGCAAACACTGCTGTTTCCTCCTCTCTACAAAACTTTTTGGAAAGAACAATGGAAATATTGACGTGTAATGAAATTAAAATTAAATGCAAGTCACACTTCTACAAGACTATGAAATAGTCCACAGGATGATTTTTAATAATCTGTGCCCACATTCTTGTTATGTCTTCTAAATGCTAGCTCAGCCTCAAAATCAGTTGGCTTATGCTAAGTATTCAAAACCTTTACATTATTTTGTAATTATATCTATCTTGGGTGGATTCAACTCATCTTACACTGGTCTACATTAGCTTGCAGGCTTAGGTACATAAATAATTTACTGGTTTAACAATACATGACAGATAGCTGAGCTGTGGGAATTGTGTGCACAGCAATGATGTGCACAGACGAGAAGCAAATCCAGTTAATTTAGACAGCAACTAAGAGACAGCAAAATAACTTTTTTTCCATGTACTACTTCTGTTTAAGATTGTAAACACAGACAGTTGCAGTTGCTGTGTCTCAGCAGATACACAAGGTAGCATAGTAACTAGTTTCCTTTCTCCTGAGAAGGGTCTCGTGCAATCACTTCTCTTCTGGTTTTCCCTATTAAACTGACCATGCCAGTTTACATCTTTTCAGGTGTTGCAGAAGTAAATATCCCAACCTGACAATATCTGTCTCCCTAATTCCAGCTGACATTAAAAAAAAAAAAAAAAAAAAATCTTTCCGTGAGAAACGGATTACTGAAAAAGCAATAGAAAGACAGGAGCTTTTAAACTTAAGATGTACTAATCAATATACAACGTGTAACAAGTCTAACTCCAAACTGAATCACAAAGAACAAAATTAATTACATATTTAAACTTTTTCCCTGAAAATACCTGTCAGACTGTCCATTTTGTGTAGTTTTCAGAAGCTTGTGGTCTTTTTGGTCTGCTATTACAGCTATGGAATGGCATTCTGAAAGAAGTATGCATTGCCTTTACTAGCTTTCCCAGATCCCAGAAGAACTACCTCTCCAATTGGCTGCTTCCCATCCTCTCTGCTTTAGCTCACAAGTCCTTATCAGGAAGTCATCCCCAAACCAGAGTAGATTTTACTTATAAATATTTAAAAAGCTAATATAGCTGATACGTCAAAGAGTTATGTTTAGTGCTTGCATTCATTTATATATGTTTTATTTCTCAGATTTGAAAGCATCAGCTGTGTCTGATGTGGTATTTAATTAACCCTTCAAATACTTATTCTCTTTGTATATACAGGACACTGATTAGGTGTTGTCTTAAGATATTTTTTGTCACACTGGGGTGATAAAAACTGTTCCTAATAAGTTATGTATGCATGTATTTTATATAGAGAAGTTATAATGCATGTTTGTATAAAAACTATAATCAGAAAGAATTAATCTTCCTCAACATTTAGCTTGGGTGATTCCGGTGTTCCTAGAGCCCTGGTGTCTAGAGTGGGTGGGAGTCCAATCACCCTCTTCCACTGCCCACTGGGGTGGGGGGGATGTTACGCCTCTCTCCAGAGGGACTGGAGATATTGGATACACTGCAGGGCTGAATGACCTAGAACTTGCCTGGAAAAAGGAACTCCAGCAAACACACTGGGAGTTTGGATACTCTAAATTTGCTTTGTCCTAGGTGTGAGGATCCACAAGCCAGAGGAAGGAGAAGTTTTATCCCCTGGCTCAGAAGCTGTTATCAGATGGCTATTTGGATTGTCTTTCCTGAAAAGAACTGTGGCAGTAATCCTTCATCAAATTTTTGCCTTTCTATAGATTGTATGAAGATTCTTTGTCCTCAGAAAAAAAATGAGGCCAACATCTATACAACTCAAATCTATTAACAGAACTTCCATGTCACAACTTGTAAAAAACCCCAGTCAATTAAATGCAATAGCATTTTTGGTTGGGTAAATTGCAGGAAGAAATTGGTTTCTTGGGAATTATTCCTCTGGAAAAGCTAATTTCTTTATATGCATAATTTTAAATACCTAAAAGTAATTAGGAAATATACTTCATAAGCAATTTTAAAATTAAAAAATACATAATAATTATTGCTTTAAAACATTTTTTGCAAATATGCACATTCTTATACTAACTGTTAAAGGAAGTTATTCTTGTGGCCTAACAATTCTGGGGCTTTGAACAAAGTCCCTACATTAATTAAATCTAGTTTGGAATCATCGGGTTTTCAGGTGTTATATTATAAAGTGAGCGGAAAGCAAATTTTTAATTATCAGTATCTACAGTTTATTCTTTTGGTTTTTAATGAGCACTTGGAAAGCCTGATAGCTTTGCAAGGTGTTAACTTTGCTCACTCCACATATCTCTGCTTGGGAAACTTCAGCAACTACCCAAAGACTATCTCTGTCAGAAGAAAATCACAATCAAACCAAGCCCTCCCTTGGGATTTGTGTGAGGAAAAAACTACAGAAGGTCCATGATGATGCTGTTTAAGAACTATATTCTTTTAGCTTAGTCTCAGACTTTTCTCATTTCTTTTCCCAGCAACAGCAAACAGAAGTATCTGCCTGGTTATACCTAGAATATAGCTCTCTCCATACCAACTGTATTAAGCCATCAAAACAGCATGCACAGATACATGCATGTCTTTTCACATTTCTTTGTTCAATTACAGCTTTATTTTTAAAGTTACAAATTTTCTGGATTTCTTACAGCTTTTCTGAACTTTTTTTTTTTTTTTTTTTTTTTTTTTTTTGTCCATACACAGAGCTAGAATGAGAGGCAACTTATCTAAGGTGGATTAGACACTAGGAAAAAAAAAAAGTTATACCACAAAGGGGGGTCAAATACTAGAACAATTTCCCCAGAGCAGCTTTAGAGTTTCCTTGAAAGTGTTCAAGACTCAAGTGGACTTGGCTCTGAGAAGCGTGACTTAATTAGACCTGTTCCAAGCAGGTGCTCGGACTAAACCCCTGGAGGTCCTTTGCAGCCTCAATTATTCTACAAATCTATGAAAGCAGTTGCCTGTGTTTTCCATTAAAATTATGTACACTTTAAAAGATCTGAAACTGCAAAAATAGGGTGGAGAGAAGAAAGAAGTATGACAGTAGCCTCACAATGAGTCCAATCCCTAGAGAGATTTTGGCCCTTGCTCACAATACTTACTGACTATTTAAATTCAGTTTTTATTGAATGCAAAATACATAAACAAAAACGAAAACCAGGCTTCCGACTTTCATCCTAATCAGGAAGACACAGAGTTCAGCTCCCTCTTTGCTCTCATAAATCTTAAGACACCTGTGACACTTGATTTCTGTATTTTCCATCAGTAAAGGTGGAATTAAATTACAAGCAGAAAAAAGTGATTTGACCACCTCCATCTGAATCCTGCAATGGTCTTTAGGTCATGAATACTAATTTCACAGATGTGTCTAATACAAAGTTACAGGCTAGTTTTAAGTCTGAGCAGGATTCATGAAAAGCACCCTTCTTCAGCAATTTGTATGGTGAATGCTGAGTCTTCATGCAGTTTAGACTCAGATTTTAAATTGTGACCAAAAAAGGTACAATGAGAAGAAACTTTCTGACTTAATAACCCAGACTGAGCAGAGAGGTGGATAAGACTAGACTGCTCTCCTTTCAGTTCCTTCCTTTTCTCCACGGCTGTTTCATCCCATTTCTCCCTGTAGAAAAGCTCGACTCCCAGCCCTCTGCACTGCTCAGGTCCAGTCCATGGGGCTCTGCTCCTCCGTCAGGAGCCATGCAGTTGGATCCATCTGTGGTCTGGTCTTGATCTGCTTCAATCACTTTAAGCCTGTGAAATTCTTGAACGCTA
Organism: Pterocles gutturalis; assembly: GCF_000699245.1. NCBI lineage: Eukaryota > Metazoa > Chordata > Aves > Pterocliformes > Pteroclidae > Pterocles > Pterocles gutturalis. Next base: position 14,470 of record NW_010117636.1, read on the forward strand.
TCAAACTGCTAGATCTCTGGTTGTATTAAATATACTCAGTAGGCAGAACCAAAGAGAACTGCTTTTCTTTTTCTTATCTGCACAGTAATATCAGCAGTTGTATCCAACATTTTCTGTATTTTTTTAAGTTTCAATATTTACTCAAAATATGTACGTTCACAATTTACATACTGAAATGATTTTCATTTTCCTTGTGACTTCTTACATTCCTTTCTTAAAGTGATTTTTCAAAAAGCAGTAGTGAAAACAGTAGTCAAACCTATCACTGGCTTCTAACATAAGAAAAAAAATACCATCGATAACACAGTGCACAGTTTATTAACAATACAGCTAAAAGATAATATTGAACTGGATATTCGAAATTATATAAAAGACATCTAAAACCTTAGAAATTAGAAAAATTATTCATGTATAAATTTCTGCTGTGAGACAAAATAAGCAAGTTCTCTATATCTTGTTTCTATTTATTACTATAGATTTACTATAGATTATTTGTTACTATAGATTTTTATTTAAATGTACAGGACTCAACAGAAGAGCAGGACATTTGTTCTCTCAAAGCATGTTTTGTCAAAACTAAAAATATTAATTGGTGGCTATGAGATTTATTTTGTAGTAAAGGAAAAAAAAAATATACGAGTAAACACAACCTGAAATGCCAGCCTGCTATTCTATCTATTTTTGCTGAATATACTTTAAAGCTTTGATATTACAAAGCAAGTAAACATGGCTGTGAATCATAGTCTTATAACATGAGTTAACCCAGTTATGGCTTATAAACAGACAGATAGACATAACCTCTTCAGAGGAAGCTGTGGGGATTTTTATCTATTCATGATTGCTTTTGCCTAAAACATAGAATAGCGTTTGGATGCTTTATCAGTAAATAAATACACACAAATTGAGATGTATGAATATTCCTCTTTTAAATAAAAGTGTTAATTATTTCACCTCTGATAATACAAAAGTAAATTTACATTTGCACCTTATGATACAGGTAGTTGTACATTTACTTTTAATGTAGTCTTTTGATAACAGGGTAAGTGCTAACACTGTTATTGTTTCATTGTTTTAGCCAAGACCTGCAGCTATAATGCTTATACAGCCTGATTGATTATTCTTGTCCACAATAATATTTAAATTTATCTATAAAGGAAACTTGTATTAGCAACATTAATGTTGGGCTGAAAAACTTGTTTGTCTTAGAACCTAAGACAGTTACTTGACAGTAATGTCTAAATATGAAGAAAATTCACATAAACATGATATGGTATTTTAGCTTGATCAAACATGGTTTTGTTTTGCTGAATTTCACACACAGGATATTAACCCCTCTTCAAACATTCTCATTTTACAAACCAGAAAAAAATAATTAAAACAGACAGTTGCTCAGGAGCCCCTTCTGTGAATTGTGTTGTGCCTTATGCTGATCACCATAATGTCACAACAGTGTTTTGCTATTGCCTTCAATGGCATTAGGCGTATGCACAATGCCTGTCTGCATAAATTGTCCTCTCTTGACCGGCTGCAGCTCAGAAAGGACTTCTGTTGACAACAGCTAACAAGCTCTTCCTTCATATCAAGTGCTACAGGCCCATGTTTTTGAAGTGAAAGGATCAGAGTTCTTGGATCTGCAGATTTTTGAAGCTTGTTAAAGCTTTTTATTAAATTCATCTCATTTCAGAACTGTAGAATGGTAAAGTTATTCTCTTTTTGCAATCCAAAGATATAGTGTTTGTTCCTTTTTAGACTTACAGAATTTTTTTGTAAGTGAAATGTGAAAACCATGGTGCATATTTTCCCACAATATTCTGTGGTCCATGCCAAGCTGGTGTTATTTGTTGACTGGCATTATTTGAACTGTCTCAAATTAGGGCAAGAATGTCTTGCAAGCATGTCTGGTGGCTGTATCGTAAGCTGTTATAATAAAAGTTAAAGCAAAATGCATTGAAAAAGGCTTAGATACAACTCGATAAGGGGAATCCCGATACACAGATTTTCCTCCATAGGGAAAGCAATACATCTGCTATTGTATTTTAAGAAAAGATGTAATTCAAAACAAGTGACATCATACTGTCTTTTACAGAAAAACAAAAAGTAATGCTCAATAACAAACTCGAGATGTTTAAAATAACAGCTGCCAAGACAAAATGTCAAAATAGCATAAAAATACACAAACTATAGTTTTAGTGCTTTATATTATTTCATAAGATTTGTTAAACAAAAAAATAAATTTTTATGTCAGGATCTTTTACAAAAGCATATATATAAAATATCTTTCTAATACCATTATTTTGGGAAGTGATTTCAAAATATATAGGCACCATTTCCTAAATGCAAGTACATAGATCCTAAGGAAGGTACATGTACATAATTTAATTGTTTAAGGGCTTGAAGCTCTTGTAATTATGAAATATTTTAAACAGTGTCATTGACAGTGAAGACAGATGCTTAATAATTCAAACAGGACACTGAACTCTGAATGTCACATCAGGATATCGACATTTTTCTGGCGGCTGAGATATTCACAGACTTTAACACCACAATGAGGTAGTGCCTTATCACAATCTACACTATGTAGTGTCTACAAATAGCAGTGTAAAGATCATAAAGGTTACTTTGATTTAAATACAATTGATATACAGAATGCTCAGATATTTTGTATTTCTGTATTATAACAACCAATTATGGTGAACAGTGTTTTATCATGCCAAAATTTGGATAAAAGCTACTTTGAATACTGCACAAGAGATACAACATAGAGTAAAGCCCAAGCTAAGGAAAGGTGTGAGTTCACACTGCCCTTCAGTAGCAGGGGGAGTGCTGTTATATCTCTGAACTGCATGCAACACAACACGGGCGCGTGCCTTTGCTGGTTTTGGGAACCTGGCTGTACCTCCCCTGAGAAGTCTGTAGTCAGTTAAAAACGAAGGGAAAGGTTCATGGCTCTTCACCTGCACAAATACATGTGCACTATGGGCAAACTGTCCAGCCTTATATCTTTTAAGTAGATTTATAAAGTAGTTTGTAAAGCCATTTATGTTTAAAGAAAAATAAGAAAGACCATAGCTCATTAAAAACAGATATTAAACTCATCTATTTCTGTAGCCACAAACTAAGTCTCATATACTGTGTAACTGTTCTTTGGACTAAAAGGTCTTCAGGGCTTCTCTGAAACAGGTCAACCCAGCTAAGATACAGTGGATTTACCGTACCTGGTAGAATATATTTTCAAGATAGAAAAAAAAACTTTGCTGCAATATCCTTTATTTTAGCTGTTCTTGCTTTCTAGATAAACAAGCTAAGGATCAATCCTCTAAGGAAAGGAATGTATAAAGTAGAAAGGAAAGGATGGAAATGAAAACAACATACAGAGAAAAGAAATATCTTTCGTTAAAGAATTAGTGTGAATTTTAAAAAAATAGAAAAGTTGAACTATCAACACATCCCCAAATTCTACCAGTGCAGTATACAACACCTTACACAGCTATACAAACAAACTATATTTCAAGTTTTAGTGTCTTTTATTTACTTGAAAGCAACAGCAACAGGCTTGAGCTGCAAACCCTGATGATAAAAATGTTTTTCAGAGGTTGAGGTGCTGCTGAGCCTAGTTTATCTATCTTCAGTAACACCAAGTGATGACAGGCAAAACTGAGTTGCTAATTTGTGAACTGCAATCTTACATTATATTTGATCACAAGAATTAATCTTATTAAATATATTTTATGGGTTTTTTACAGTTACATGTGAATGAAACAGTCACCTCTATTAGTATGAGACTATCAGAACTCTTGCAAATCAGCCTAGCTTTGGCCAAAACAATTTTTAAAATATTTGTGCAACAGCTAAAGCTACAACTGTAGGTATGACAGGTGGTGTAGGTCTTCACTGCCACAGCCTAGTTCTGTTGTAACAAAACTATTATTTCCTGCACAAGAAAAATACAATAGCCTGCTGAAAATTGAATTGCTCCAGGAGAAGTCCATCACAAAATGTAAGTCAATATATAATGCTTATTGCTGTATCATCACTGCCAGTACTGCTAATCTCATTAATAAGTAAAACTTCTCTTTCTACTTCACGAAGTTCAGCATATAATTATTAACTCTTCTGGAAACCATTTGCTAATGTAACTTTCTGATAGAGAGATTAAAGAAATTTTCCATGTTTGGTTATTTGATTATTTCCAACTTTAAGTATCTGTTAACCACCAACATTCAGGATGGAGATACTGTCTATGTCTACAGAGCTGAAAGATAAAAATTTTCACCTTAAGATCAAGAAGATGCTGAATCCGGATTTCCCGCATCCTGGAATCACTGAAATATAGCAAAAATGTAAACCGGTATCACCTCTCTCTTAAAGGCCAGTTATCAAAATAAAACAAGGAATATGTACAGCTGCTTGTCCCCAGTAAGATGCTACAGGTTCCAGATTCTGCATGACAGAAGTCACTAAATGCTTCCCAGGTTTAAGGCTTGAAACAAATCCCTGTGCTGAGCATTTTCTGACTTCGCATGTCTCTCTGCACAGTGTGTAGGTATTTCGGTAGGTTGCTTCGAGACAGGCTGCAGAAACTAGTCATGGATCCAAAATGACTTACTTATCCTAGTCTCTGTGATTTGTTTTAGGAGATATATTGTCTGCAAGCTAGACAGTGTAGAATTTTCTACAAATATAAAAATATGGAAGTTTATTTCACCCTTCTGCTCTGTTATTAACTTTTTTCATGCCTGCCTGTTAATTGAAACTGTATTTTAGTGGATAATATGTAAACAGTTTACATGGCACTGCTAACTGGAATGATCAAAACCCATTTTCATAAAGTTTCAAAGGTTATGATGATGCTCTAACTATATATTAAATCTGAAACTATATATTCAATTAACCACTTGCTACACAGTTTAATCCTTAAATATTAACAAATCTGTTAAAAACCTAGTTCAGATCTAAGATATCATTTTTTTTCCTTGATAAAATCTGGAACTAAGCTTACTGAAAAACATTAACCAGACTTGTGCAACTACATACATTAAGTATGGAAAGGAAAATACATTTCCCAGAAATTACTGCAACCGAAATTCCAAGAGATGCCACATAGATAGTATTTATCTTTGATTCACTTGTTAAAAGCTTGTTATTTCTACAGTGTACAAGCACTGTTTGGGTCATTCATAAAGATAATGATGGATGGCTGATTAAAACATAATGAAACAGGCACAAACTAATTTGGAAGAAAGAAGCAAATATTCAGATGACGATCAGAACATCACTCTTAGAAAACATGATGCAGTAAGGGTTAGACATAAGTACTTAGAGATCCACAACTTTCTTGGTGGAGGAAAATGTCATTAAAGAGGACTACTCTCAGTAAGAAGAAACGCAAAGGAACTATATAAACTTTCAATACGCTTACACACTCCTCACATAGGATAGAGCTTCATTTTCCTTATAATAAGTCAATGGACAAAATGGAAGAGGTTTCATAAAGAAAACTGGCACAAATCAAGGTGTAGCTTAAACCTCGAAATTCCCTAGCTTTTTCTTCATTGCCCCATCACAGCTGTCGTAACTTTTAGCCAACCATATGCATGCATCTTTTACAGGCATTCCATAGCAATGACATCGAGACTACATTCTTCAACTCGTATCATCACTTTTTCCCCCCCAGTTACATTATGTATAAGTTCAGTTCCTAACCTTCAGATATAACTGTAATTATCACAAGACTGATAGAATTTTACAGTGGTAAGTTGAGACAACTTAAACGAAAAACAGCTTATGGTGTGTCACTCAAACAAGAATCACAGAAAACTAGCAGAATATATGGTTAAGTATCTTCCAAGACAAAAACTCTTAAAGAAACACATGGAATGACAATTCAGCCAAACCCTAAAACTAGTAGATATGATCTATGTGAACTATGCCAACAGCAGAGTGCAAACAACGGTAGTAGCATTGTATTAATTGCAATTTATGCAAAGAGACTGTAGTGTAGCACTCTAAAAAGCTATTTCAACGTCTGTTGATATTATGAGTTTTTAAGTCTACGCCTTTTAGACTTTGTAAATTTCATTTTTATTTCTTATTACATCAGAACTCTTTACACTGGATCTACTTTGCCCCTTTTTGCTTTTGAGGTTCACTTAGTCGATAGCCCCCAAGATTCTTGTTGTAGACACGAGTATGGCTGATACTAATACTGAGGTTACACTGAGCCAAAGCCCATACCAGCATCCATTTCAGACTTACCCCATTTAAGAATTTCTTATCTCAAGCATTTATCTCATTGCATGTTTAAGTCATTTACAGTCTTCAAAGAAGGTCTGTAACTTTTTTATTCCATTTGGAAAGGAAGCTAATATCACAGAAGTTCAGAAATAAATTGTGGAAAAAATAATTTGTCATGACCTGTAATCCAGTGTGACCACAATCCTCTAAGTGCACATGAATGTCTTCTGTTAAAGGAGTCATACTTCTGAGGCAGGATACAGATAAGATAGCTCTCAAATCTATATGAATATTTAATTGTAGAACATTATGTCAGATGTTTTATAACTGAACTGAATCATCTGGCTATTTGAAATACAGTCTTTCACCTTTCTACAAAGTTCAAAACACTACTGACTGCCATTCATGCTTCTTTCTGCTACAAGATCATGCTTGCCAAGAACATCCACATTTATCTGTCACACCGTACATTTAAAACCTGTTATTTTCCTGAAACTCAGTGCTCTTTCATTACATCTAAGGCAGGGCTGTGCTAGTTAAGGTAAGATTTAGACTTTAGTTGTAAGAAACACAAATATAGGAAACACATTCCAACCTTCAAGTAAAAGTAGAGGGCTTGTGGTAAATAAAAAGTACATCCTACATAAAAGAATATTAAAACTCATAAAGTTTGTGGTTTTCAAAATGTTTGGCAAAGTTTATAAAATGTCATTTATTTTATTAAAACTGCAGTCCCTCAGCTGACAGCAATATTTCCTACACTTTTGAGTTCCAAAATACTGACTCATGAGAAAAAGGAGAGATGAGTAAAACTCAGTCTCTCTTTCTCTTCCCACCTCTTCCACCACTTTGTTGCTGTTTCTGCATGTGAACTTTTTGCTGTTGCTGTTCTGAATTGTTTCTCACCTAGATGCCCCGTAAAATCCACAGGAAATAATATAGGAAGTTCAGAGGATGTAAAAACTTAGCAGTCAAGGCAGGCCACTTTTTGTAAATAGCTTGGTTATAGAGAGGAATAATAATAATAATAATAAAAATAGGAAGATAGCATTGGGGTGCATTCTGGCACTTAAATTCTGTTTTGCATGGATACCTACAGAACAGCCTTTGGTAACAAGGCAGTCATTAATCTGATTTACATCTTCTAAGAAAGGGCACATGCTTCTCTCATTTGGCCTACGCGTTAGTAGTTAGTAAGTAACAAACCAAATCACAGGATACTAGTTTATCTTTGCCTAAGATGGGTAATTTGTTAGACTGCAAATTTTCCATAAAGATCTGTCTATATCTCACTATCCAGTAGGCTGACACCTGGGGCTGGCAGCACCTGGCAGCACTCTTAATGAGTTCACCAGTGTTTCCACTGAAACTGCTGACTTTAGTAACTGCAATATTACATTTACTGTAGGAAAAAAAAAAAGTACAAACCTGAATGCAATGAATTAAAAAGGTCAGTGAAATAAATGTTACTTTTTGTGCTAATACAGTTAGACTGTAATTGATAAAGGAAGGCAAAACAGCTTTTACAAAATATTTCACTGACATAAATTCACAAGAACATTTATTTTATAATGTTTTATATCAGTTACAAAAAATGGTACTTTCCACTCATGAACTTTTTAAACAGTTAATAAATCATAGTCAAATTAACTTAAACAAGGCAGTTGGTTATCCTCTCTTTAACTATTACCTGAACAATAGATTCCTGGTCATTAAACATTTGAAAATAATTCAGTAGCTTGACTGCAAGCTTGAGTGATTGAACAAGAAATGGGAAATGAGATTTTCACATTAGCTGTAGGGTCGGCATACATTTGGCATCTCCAGGATCTAAGCACTTGCCAAAGGATACTCTCTTCCTAAAACTACAGCAAGGCTTTATTCGAAGGAGACAAGAATTACTGACAGGCCTGATTCAAAGCACCTTAGCACAAGTGTAAGTGTAACTGAAGACTTACAGACACTGGTTTCACTGTCTTCAGTGATCAAGCTTTTATGTTTCTGCAAATGTGTCTGTGCCTGCCATCAGCACTGATAACACTTGTACCTACTGAAAAACCTCAGATCACCAGCAGTTTAGGACATTTTTTCACAGAAAAGGTATTATTTTATAGTGCTTTATGCATATTTGACTCAAATACTTAGATATTGTTGTTTTAAAAGACCTGCCACACTTAAGTTACACTTTTTTACTGTTTTAAAAACTTAATTATTATTATGCAAAATAATTGGTACAGTCATTAATAATAGTGTTAATTCTAAAGGGCTATCTACTTTGTTCTAAATAGCTTGTAAAATTTAACAAACCTTAGCTATGATGATAATTCCCTCACTCCCTATGCATTTCTACACCTTTTTAGCTATAATAAATTTTACCCAAAGCACAGAAAATAGCAATAACCGTGTAATTGTTGATATTTACCATTATTTATTATAATATTATTAAAAATTAATAGATCATATGCTAGCATCTATAATATGTATCACAAAAGCATTTATTATGCATTTATAAATTATTTTTGACAACTAGTAATATGTGCCACAAATATATTATTAATTTTTGTAAATTACTGAAAACCAATAGCTACATAAAAATTGAACATGAGAATAAATTAATTTTTTACAGCTGTGGTGTGACAGCTATAAGTGCCCATTCAAGATGGACAGCCTATCTGGAGGCTTTGACGTCGTCAGGAAAACACTATTCTACAATTAGAAATTAAATTTAATATACTTAGCTTTGGGTCAGCAACAAAAAACATTTCAGAAATCCCGTGCAAAACAAACTGAAGACCAAGACACAAAATAAGTTGTCTTTAAAATATCTTTTCACAAAGTTTGAGTTCTGTGATGAAAGCTTTGATGTTTTACAGTTGTTGAAGTTTACTATTAGTATTTCCTGTAATCCAAAAATGACAAATAGAATTAAATTTTTATCTTTTATAATTTAAAGATATCAAGAGCCTTGTTTGACACAGAAATGATAAATAAAATCAGAATTAATAATCAAGGACATTTTCAAAGTCACTTTAAGACTATAATTTCAAAGCATCATTTTATTTTGTAGAATGGAATACTCATTTCAAGAAACTAAGAATAGGATATCTCGTTATTCTTCCTCATTCTAAGAATATCTTTGGTGCTCAAAAATGCTCCATTTACCCATAATTATCTTTTCACACAATGTTCCCAGATGTACGAGTCCCAAAATGCAATCCCACTCATCTGCACAGCTATTGTGAGAAAGTTTGAAGTATATTAGAGAATATGGAATAAAATCTGTGCTTTTTATTGAAGTATCTTATGTAAATGTGTACACTGTGATTTAGCACTTAAGTAAATTACCTTAAAGACAGTATCAATTTTTTTCACCAATGAAATAAAAAGTAACTACTGTGATTGACGGTATTAAGAATTTACTGTAATAAAATACATTTTTCTGCTATCACACTCTTCTGAGTCCTTTACCTCTAAGGCGAGAGAAATACTCTGTAAAATCATGACAGCGAGTAATGGCTTTAGTTATATGGCACATTTCATACTGAAGATCTATTTAAAATACTTTACCAAGGCAGTGAAATAAAAGGCAAAGGATCATGTAAATAGCAAAACATGCAAAAACAAACAAACAAACAAACAATCAAGCAAAAAAAAAAAAAAACACAAAAAATGAGACAACAAGCTTATGGTAGAACCACCCCCAAATTAACAGTAAAAATGAATATGCAATTATTGCTTCACTGCATCTAAACGCTATGATTATAGTCTTCCTTTAATCTCCTTTGGCATATAAACTCCATATAAAATTCAAGTACACTAATAACAATAGTTTTTTTCATTAGATGCTGCAGATTTTGATCAGATTCTATATTCAAAATGGCTTCATTAAAGTAACTAAATGAAGGAAACAGTACACCGTTCAGTCAGATTTTCCTGACATATCCTGGAATAATCTATGGGGTACTCACACAGGTACCACGCCACTGTATCTGCAGAAATTTTAAAAAACCCACAGATCCTACCAAGTGTCATAGATATGTAAGCTTATTCAGTAAATGAAAAAAATAAATAATGAAAGCCTTTAAAAATGGAGAAAATACATGACAAACAGGCAAATTGTTGCCATTCAAAAGAACGAATTAGGATAGTTAGGAAGTCAACCATCTGGACTTTAAACAGCAATAGCTGAATATGAATGATTAACAAGAGAAAGAAGTCTAACTTAGTGTCCTTTATTTTACAAGGAAGCCATGGTAGATGAAAGTTTCATCTTATTATTAAAAGAAAACTGTTTAGAGCCCATTAATCATAGAAAAGTTTAGATTAAGTTAAAAAAAAATACTTTAATAGATAAAAATGCCTAATTAATATTTTACTTCATAACTCCGAAAGTAAAAGCAGTGCTGAAATATGACCCAGAAAATTAAAAATTGAAAAGCTTAGATAAATAATTTCTAGGAATGAATGAAAACAGACAAACACTGAACAATGAGCAAGATCTTCAACACAGGTTTGCACATAAGACTTAACCTGTGAGAGAGGCCCCTCGTTTACATGACAGACTGGCTCTGAATTACATGTCAGTCATTAGGATATCACCTAATTGCCTTCATTTTTATTTAAATAGCTGTAACAGACCACTTCATGGCAAAAATACAAAACAAATGCAGATTACTTTTAATTAAAAGATAACATCACAAAAATATTTTGGCCTCAGAAGTTTAAATAAAAATTTTAAAAAGCTAATTAATTTAAATACCTGAGGCCATTGGTTGTTCCCATATTGTCCTGAGCCATGTTCTGTTTTGCATGTTCAATAGCAAAGTTTGCATGTACATTTTAAATGCACGCTTTGGATACTTTACTCCTAAAAGAAAGCCAATTATAAGTCCTGCTTGGTGCAAAGAAACTGAAAAATAAGTTTCAGATTTATGTACTGTATGTATAAGAAATAGAGAGTAAATCTGCCAAAAGGTAATCATTCGCAGATGTACCATCAGAAGAGAAATGAGACAAAAGATGAAACTCCATTAAATACCGAACACATCTACTGCATAGTAAAAGACCATCACTCACATACAAAATGTTATAGTATTCTCTATTCACAAATTTCTATTAAATTTACTACAATTGGTTTTAGTAGCAAAGTATTTTCTGTACCTATCAGCTCCACAGGGGATGAAGAAAACAAGTAAATACATCCACTGGACACACAGTGGGCTAAGAACCTCTTGGGAAGGGTAAGGAGAGAAATAGGTATTGCAACAGTTATATCTTGGTTAACAAAAGTTCCCTAAATGTTAGGGAACTCTTGAATGCTAGCAGATACACACACTAGAAAATACTGTGAAAATCATAGAGTCCATTGAAACACTGGGTGTTAGAAATCAAGCTGCTTCTTTTTATATGGTGGTGTAAACTGAGAAGGAGAAAAAGGACATAGACTTCTCTTGCAATACTAAGGCTCTCGAGATAGACCTAATGATATGGTTAGCTTATGTTTGAGCTAATTTGTCCCCAGTTCAGGGACGATTTTGTCTGGATCACATCAGATTTTATTTGAGACTTGCAGCAGGAAAGGAATTGGTCTTCACTTTTGCTGCAAGCCCCAACAGTTTCATTATTGCTACTGTTAGTTTTAATTCAATATCTTCAGAACTGTTATTCCAAAATGATTTGAAATATTTAGCTACTTATTCTCAGAACATTATTTTCAAATAAGATATGAATGCATAGCCAAAAGAGTGTGAGCAATAATAAAAAAAAAAATACATTTTGTAAAGTAAATCATCCTAGTACAGAATTAGTGGTGCAACAATCTTCCTTTTAAGGGAGTGTTGTAACGAACTCTCAGAAAACTGCAGATGCCCATGCACTCCCATTTTAAAGGGGAAAAGAAAAGAGAGTGGGGAAAGCTGAACAGCCACAGGAACAAACGCAAATATAATACCATAAGAAGCATTTATTAGAGCTCTACTTATAGCTCCCTTATTCCTCCCCTCCCCCCAATTACTAGTGAATTTATAGCTGGAAGTCAGCAGCTTATAGCATCTGTATATTTAGCATCAATTAGTGAGGTTCTGTTATAGCTAACGGGAGACATTTGCACATACCCCAAAAAGGCTATGTCACAAGAAAAATGAGTGCAGCACAATGCCAGAAAGAAAATACTGCTCTAACATACTGTGGATATAAAATATAACCCCCACACACTGATTTAGTCACCACTTGAAAATACAAATGTTGGTATCTTGTTATTTGTGGTAACCTTAATCTCAAACTCTGTCTTCTGTTTGATATTAAAGATCTGGGAAAAGTGACTGATCTTATACTGCCATCTCAATATTGTTCATATACTCAGCAGTCACTTTGTTCTTTTCAAAATGTGTTTCTATGTTGATAGGTTTAAGGTGAAGCAGTATTTCAGAGATTGTACCCACATCTTGAATGATCGTACATTTGAGGTTTTTTTTCCAAGGGCTTTCCTTGAGAAATAAAAGCAGGAACACTTGGAGAATTCACACTCTTTACGCACAGAGTAAATAATTTAAATTATAGATGGTCTCTATGGAAAACAGAATATATTTAGACCTAAGGCATTAGAAGAGAAAGATAGCTACTTTAAATTTATATCCTCACTAGAAGATACTTTGAAATTTCCAGGCAGGACTTACTGCAATGTCTACTATTATATTGCTTCCTGCCAATGTCTACACAGATTATTCAGTCTGCCCAGGATGAAATACTGGATGTAAGCTCACTTCCCCAGGAAGATGCTAAGATGTGGCTAAGTTACAACTATTCCTCTGCTTCCCATTCACTCCGAAAGTTACTTTGTCTCTTACCTTGACATAGTTCACCTTTCACCATTTACTAAATTCAAATTCCTTCAGTCTTACTCAACAGTCATCTTGTATTAGGAGAGGGGAGTGAGCAGTTCCTCATCTTTACAAGCTTGTCCATATTGCCACACGAAAATTTTGCACTTAAGTCCTAGGGGTAGATGTCCATAAGGACTACTTGCCAGTATGTTCCCAGGCTCCTAGTGTGAGGGCTGGGGCAGTCTCCACAGTTCCCCATTTGCAGAAGAGAGCCTTGGGTGTGCCCGGATTGTATATACCATGTACATACTCCAGTGCCCACCAGACAGAACTTAGAAGGTGTCCACAACGGGCTATTTGGGACCAAGCATAACTGCTTTGGTGGTAAGCCTGAATGGAGCACAAACATGCAGCATTTCCTTAAGTCAGCAATAAGTGGGAGAGGATTGTATTACTCTAACTTCCGTGGGCCGAAACTATAGCCCTGGAAATGTTAGTGCAATATCCATAAGCAACAGTTAAATATTAGAGAATGAGCAATGTGTAATTCCTCTATTTGTTTTACATGATGCCAGAAGGGAAACTGTAGATTTTGCAAACACACTGAGGTATGGTAAATTAACAATAGCTTTCTACATACACTAACCTTGACTTTGTATGGCTGCCATGACTGTCATTGATTTAAGCCTTAGGAGTGCAGCAGATTGAATTACACGCTGCAATATTAGTCACTGATATATTTAGCTTCTTCCTTGTCTGTCCTCCTTCTATAGACAAATAGTTGTGGTTTTTATGGATAGGATTAGACATCTGTAACAAATGCAACAGTTCATAAAAATATTTTTTTCCAAAGTTTAATAAGAACTGGTAACTATGATTATGTGCTCTCTCAGCCAACTATGGCTGTGATTTTGTTTTTTAATCTGCAAATTTCTGTAATATGCATCTTCATCTACAGTTAAGGTAATAAAGATTTAAACTTAAACTTACTTACTTTCCTATATACAGTCTTAAGAATGTATTTTCATAGAGCTTTTGTGATTTGTTAATAGATACAGAAAATACCATTGTCAGTCCAGTGTAAGTTAGCAACTTTTAAGAAAGTTTTAAAAATAAAACTATACTGGATTTTCTCATATGATACATATCCCCACCACCCCTTTCCTGTGCCTCCCTAGTTCAAGACATTTTCAAGAGATTTTAAGTATTTCAGTACTATGTTCTAGGTCCAATAAATGGCTAGACAAAGGAAAAGAATAATAGCAGACAGCTATCACCTGCAAATCACCTTTGAACTCACAAACTATTATTTTTCTTGTTTACCTCTGTGTTAGCATTTTGATCTCATTTAGCCTGAATTTAACACCTGTCTTTTTCTTTACTACTTCTGAGAAGAGCAAGAAAACTTTTCTGAGCCCCTTTCAAGCTCTGTCATCATCACTTCAGTAAAGGAATCATGAAGTTTCTTATCAGTCATGGATATATACCCATTTTTTAAATAAATATAGAATTCCATTGATAGCTTTACTTGAGGTAGTCAGGATGTCAAATTATGTTTTAAGATTAAAGTAATTTTAAAGGGCAATGGTATTGAAAAATGACAACAAATTCTTCTTTATGGTACCTGAAACCAAAAGAACTATTGCTGTCTCCCTCAGGAAGTTTTTTTGGGAGTTTGGGGTTTTTTGTTTTGGTTTGTTTTTTTGATGGGCTTATTACAGCATCCACTAATCTCAATAGAGAAATCAAAAGCCCCAAATTAATGGGGAAAATACCAGATGTGAAATCCAATGGGTTAAAAACAGCTTTTAAATAAAAGGTTTGAGGAAAAAGATAGTACAGTAGCAAAACCTGCTCCCACATTTTTGTATTACTTTGGGGAGGAAGAAAAAGCAATTGTTCAGAAAAAACTATGAGTTGTGTTTAATCTGAACATTCCCAAAGTATGGAGCTTTCTTCACAATAAAGCACCTTGCTAAAAAAAAAGAGACAAAGCTTCAGAAATAAACATGATGACAAAAAAAATTTCTAACGTAGAAAGTTAATCACTTGTAAACGTTCAATTTACTTGCAGTTAAACTATATCTTTATATTGTTTTAACATAACTGGGACTACACAGAACTTCAGTCAATGTAAGTACCCCGTGGTCAAGGAGAGCTTTTATCATTTATAGACTCTTCCTAAACTATAGCCTTTCCTGTTGCATCCTGACCTGCAGATTGAGTGCTCTGCCTTTATCACTCTAAGATTGGATTACTCACTGAACCCTGCACAGGCTGCCTAAAAAGCTCTTCTGCTGACAAAGTGCAGGGGCAGGATTTATTGTGTTTATACAATGAAAAAAACCTGCTTACCACCCCTGAACTGATAGGAGTTAAATACTAAATTAATTAGCTTCTCATTCAGGATTTTACAGAAGACCTGGAAATACCACTCTTTCATCATCTTTTATTATTGTCTTATATCTTGAAGTTGATTAAAATATGAATCCTGATCTAACTTCAGAAATAGATACAGCAAACAACCTGCAGACTTTTGGTTTGGAATATCCCATCGATTCATAATCTTCTGTCATTTGATAGATACTCCAGTTTGAAAAGGAAAGGAGGATTACTGAATTTGGTTTTAGCATTTATATGAGACTGTTTCTCAGTTTAAAAACAAAACACTCCTCTAGAACTGATATCAGTAGATTCCTATTAACATTTTCAAGAGGCTCACAGTGAACACATGCATACGGCTTGATCATTAAAGCTACATTGTAACTCACAACTACGCCAAGTCTGACCAATAAAAATGAAACAAAAAGAAAAATAACTTTGAAAATATAGCTCTGAAATTGGACCAAAGTAAATAACAGTAAACTGAATGTCCAAATTAATTATTGCCACTCTGTAGCAATGCTCCTCTGTAAATCCAGCCCGTACCCCATGTTGTGGTTACTTGGACCTGCAGGCTCTGCCCACTCTAGGGCTCTAGGTACATGAATCTCAAGTAATGCAATGGAAAAATCAGAACTGAGAGACTGAATGGAACAGCTCTACATTTTTCTCTAATTGTTGAGTGATTACTGAACACTAGCCATTAGCACATCAAAATTAATTAAGAAATAAGAACAATAAAAGTAATGAGTAGAATAATGGAGCGGCTTTTTAGCTCCAAAGGGTTAAAACTCTCTAGACAGCTCGATGAAATTCAAACTATGCCTCAATTTGCAACTGCATGCAATGTGTGCATATCAGGAAAGCCATGCTTTAGAAAGTTCCTTTCTAAAAAAAAAAGTAACAACAAAAGTAACTTCGAGTGCCTGCGCAGAGCAGGGAC